>NW_006800882.1:0-6431 GCF_000485575.1 Poecilia formosa | reverse complement strand
AGATAAAACTTTCTACACAGAAGTAACAAGTCAGATTTGCTCTAGCAACTCTCCAAAGATGTCTTTGCACGTCTTTGCTTTTCTTCTTTCCATTTATGTCAGGTAAATGAATGTATGTCTCCATTGTTCTGCAGTTTCTGGTGTAAGTTTGTGCATTGTCTTACTTGTAAGTTTGTGCATTGTCTTATATTGGATTAAACTCTGTAATTCTGTGATGTCAACACGCATTGTTGTTTTCCTTGTGGCTACACGTGGCCCGCCGAGAGGACCTGGGATCCAGAGGAAGAGAGAGAGCCAAACTTTTTCCAAAGTTAACCTATTTTAGAATTTCTTCCTTAACAACTGTCAGTTGAACCTTACGGGTGGTGCTAGGGTCGGAAGGCGTTCTTACCCTGTGGGCCACACCTCCTGGGACTTGTATTATCCCATCACGGAAGTGGTGTTCCGCTGTCACCCTGAACAGATATGACTTCTCTTTGGGTCTTGCTGCGTTGCTGCCCCACCCGTCTATTTCGGTGGTGTAATAGTACAGATCTGACGTGCGTACCCCACTTTCTCTTGGCACGTCCGGCAACTCTATTACCGGAATGGTGCAATCATTAATAACCTCCAAAATCAAATGTGCCCAGGTGGTTAGCTCCCAGGGACCCGTCCAACCCCCATTAACAGCCTGCACCATGGTGTCGTCTGGGAGTACACTTAACTCTTCGGCCAGCGGGCGATCTGTCTGGGGTCGAAGCACCCGGAAGATCACTGGGGAGTGCGTGGTACTCACTGGTGGGAATGGTAGTTGTGCTCGCGTGGGATCGTAAGGCCAGGCAGCATGAACAGAGTCCCACAGGAAGTCGTGCGGTCCCTCTTCTTTCCGCCAAATCCACTGTTCTCTCCCTGAGGGGTCCTCTGGAGTGTTAGGGGGAGCCGAAGGCCCTGCGGACCAGTGAACCGATGGCATGGGGCTCCCGTAAGTACACTGGGGTCCTCCGTATGTTTGGAAAAACCGCAGAGAGCTGTAAAATCTTCTCAGCTGCCAGCCCTCAGCCTCTCCTGACGGAGTCACCTCTCCTCCCCGGATCTGCTCACTGCAGACCGAACAGATGCTTAATTCTTCCCCGTCCCACAGGCAATGACATCTTTTCGGTTCTTCCTCCCGCCATCCCCATTGGGTCACCACTACTAGCCGGGGTAGGTAACTCAGTCTGCAGTTCCCGCAGAACATGACATCCATAACCTTGACCAGGGAGACAGGGAGGTGTTGCAGCTCCTCTGCTGTTGACTCCTGCTTCCTGGGTTTTTCACGGCCTGGTCCCTCCCAGGTGAGGGGGAGTCAGTTACCCGTTAAACACACTGGGTAGCGCTTCTTAGCTTTACTCCACATCAGCATTTCGGGTTCTTCTGACAGGATTCCATTTTTGGCCCAATCCAATTTCTTCAGGGCTCGTCCTGCCCAGATCCCTGAAGTTGATCTCCTAATTACAACCACCCCTTTTACGGTGGCCAGTCTGAGATAGGGTGGAACAATATATGATTCACTGGCCATTTCACCGGCTTCTGTTTCTCTCTAGTCAGGAACTGGCTTGAGTTGCTCGACGCCTTGGATCCCCTTTTTTTCCAGCAATACTGTGTTCCTATCCAGTACTTGCTTGACAACATCCGTTGCTTCAAACTTGGGTTTCACTGCTGCGTTCACAGGTTGTTCTCTTGCTCTGACCCACACTCGCTGTCCCACTCTGAATGGCACTTTGGGCGTCAACTTCTCCTTTTTATCGCTGGAGCCCCGCCCCACTTCCTTCGTGGTAAACGGTCGTTGGTTCAGCTCCATCGCGGGGGCGGGCCTTTCGGCTCTGTTCCTGTTGTTTAGGGCCTGCCCTATTTCGACCGCCATGGTGCTCCAGCTTTTGTCGTTAGCATTCTTAGCTATCCAACTTTTTACTAATCCAATGGTGCGTTCCACCACTCCGTTGGCTTGTGGTGTATAGGGTGGCGAGTAAACTCTCATCACCCCGTACTTCTGGCACCACTGGCCATCCTGTGCATTACGGAAATGAGTCCCATTATCCGTACGCAGCTCCTTCGGGATCCCCAGGGCACTGCACACTTGCTCCAGCATGCCGACAACACTGCTGCCGTTTGCCTTCCTGGCTGCTTTCACAATCACAAATCCCGACATTGAATCCACCAGCACTAAAAGGTACTTTTCACCTTTCCTCCCTGTCATTCCCATGGGGCCTGCAACATCCATGCAGACTGAGCCCCAGGGAATGGTGCTTTTGATGGTCAACCCTTCCAACCACTGCCCTCGGCGGCCTGCGTTGTATTTTCCACACACTTCGCAGCCCCTCAGCACGCGTTGGACTTGTTTTACTGGGATCCAAAGCTCTTGCTCCTCCAGTTCCTTACGGGTAGGTCGTACGCCTGCATGTCCAAGGGCCTCAGGCACGCTCCGCACGACCTCATCCACGTACTCTTCTGGGACCTCCCATCCTCTCGGAGTATTGTCCCACTTCTCAACACCGACAAAGACAATCTTCTTCTGTTGGACATAACAGTCCACTTCATCATTTCCACGCCAATGAGCTCCCTCATGCGTGTGCGCTCGTTGGTGCTCCACTTTGAGCTCCAGTTGCATTTTCAACTCAGCAATCTTCTTTCACAAGTCTTTGTGTGCCACCGGCTTGCCCTTAGCTGTCTCAAAACCATTTTCTTCCCAAATGGCTAAGTCTTCTTTAAGGGCTTGAGCACAGTAGTAACTGTCCGTTACTAACCTGGCACTCTTGATCTTTCTTTTCACCAGCTCTAGCAGTCCTTCCAGTACTGCAGTCAGTTCTCCGGCTTGGGCGCTGCCGGGGGCTTTTCCCTTCTGTCGACACCTTTCCTTGCCGCCTTGTTTCAGGATGAACCCCCAGTAGGCCATCTGGTCAGACCCTTTTCTTGATCCATCGGTGTAGAGTGTCCACTCTGGTTGTCCTGGTTTTTCAGGTGATTCTTGCAGTCGTTTCTTATTGGTGGATTGTGCTGGCCCAATTTCAAGCTCTGGGTTCAGCAGGATGTCTTTCCATCTTCCCCACCGTGCATTTGTCGCTTTAGTACTTTCAATGGTGCCTTTCCTCAGGTACTTGTGGACCTGGCTCTGCGTGATGACTTTTACTGGTTGTCCTTGTGCTAAGTCTTTTAGCACACTCCAGTACCGAGCTAACACCGCTAACTCTTTCTCTTCTTGTGGGTATTTCTTCTCAACAGAGGTCAGGGTGTAACTCCACAGAGAAACTAGGCCTCCGTTTTCATTACTCACTTTGATCATCGCATCGTCGTTTTCGCAGCTGATCTCCGCCACTAATCTCTCTGACAAGCTTCTCGGTTCCAGCCTCACCGCAGCTTGAATTGCCTTCCTTAGCTCCTCTAGATCTTGTTGGTTAGCTGCTGTCCAAACCCAGGGTCTCTTTCCTCCTTCGTCATTCTCCACATTTTTCTTCAGGCAGTTGTACAATGGTCTGGCATACTTTTGGTAGTTGGGCACGTGGTCTCTGACGTAGTTACATAGTCCAAGTATTTTCTGCAGTTCATTCTCTGACTGAGGGAGTTGAATGTTCATCAATTTCTCTCTGTATCCGTCTGAGAGTCCCAAGTCCGACATGACCTGGAAACCCAGGTAATTCACCTGGAACTGTCCGAATTGGCATTTCTTGAGGTTCAGCTTCAAGCCTGCCTAAGTGAGGTTCTCGATCACTGTCTACAGTGATCGAGCCTACCTACCTTCAGCTTGTCTACGTCGGGCCCTTTATGTTCGTTGTTATTTGACTCAATTGTTAGTTTCTTGACATGCTCTGCTGCCTGGGACTCCGGTCCGACGGACAACGTTCTCAACTTTATCTTACTTGGCTTCATAACTTTGGCTCTGCCGGTCTGGGTGTTATCTGGGGGGGTCACTTCTCTGGATCCCCAGGGAGTAATTGTTGGTTTCTGGAGGTAGGCGCTCGGCGCGGCACTGTTCTTCTATTTCAGCTGCCATCCGCACACCTTGTTCCGTCTGGAGTTGGTGCAGACAGGGGTCAACTACCAGCACCACCTCGCTTAGCACGTAGAGGTGACTTTTGGTTTTGGTTATCGACACCACCCCTTTTTCTGCGACCGACTGGACGGTGTCTCCTCGCAGATTCGGTGACCTCAGCCCTTGCACACTCACCACCACTCTTCCCATGCCCTCATTGTGGGCGGCCGTAAGCCCTCGTTCGAGCCCATGCCAAATCTTTTTCCGGTAGTCCTCGAGGCTATCTCCTTTCTTGTATGCGTTGATCGGAACCAGGATCACCGCACCATAGGTCAGGTTGTAGCCATTCATAATGACTACTTCCCCCTTGGTCGCTGCTGTACTCGAAGCCTTCAGTAGGTGCTGGCTTTGTTGGTATTCCTTCCCAGCCCGGAGTTTAAGGTCTGACCTGAACTGTCGGTTGTGGATCTTATACTTGTCGTTGGTGAACGCGATCAGTCCGTCAGCTTCAATTTCCCATGGTTCTCCGATGTATCGATGCACTTTGAGCCCGGTTTGCAGCCTAACACTGATGATCCCCGAAGGTAAGGGAGCCAGTTCTTGGGCCATCTTTCGGGTGCTCGATTTCTGAGTCTTCTTCCTGGGGCTGTCGGTTTCCCGTTCCTCCACGTCCGTGTCATCTCTTTCATCATCTGAGCTGCTTCCAGGTGGCTGTCGCAGAGGAGCTGATGGTTTCCTCTCCGTGCTGTGTGCCTGTGGCTGGAACTCGGTCTTTTTGTTGCGCAGGGGAGACCATTCTTCTGCTGCCACCGCCCAGTCTTTCTCGGTGAGACCATAAGCAAACGGTCCACCTTCAACTCCCCGACTCGACGGCGCAGGGGGTTCCTCCTGGTCCCCCGAAGGCCCGGGCAGCCCTCGGTCCTCCTCGTCGCTGTTCCCTGTTAGGTCTATCAGGTTTCGAATCTTTTGGGGCGATGGTGCTCGGCTGTTCTGTCGAGTCGGGGGTTCAGACATCTCCGACTCCTCAAGGTCTGGCGCTTGCTGCTTTTCTTTATTCTTCTTGTATGCCGCAAGCCTCTGCAGGGCCTCAGTATACTCGGCGTAACGGGATGCTCCTCGGACATTGGGGTTCCCCAGATGCCGGTGGCTGTCGTCGCTGTTTTCACTATGCTGTCATATTTTTCAGAAGGACTGTAGATGATCCGTAACTCGCCATCTGTCCATCCTCCTAGGAGGTCGGCAAACCACTCCAACCATTCTTTGACTTCTGTCTTTTTGGAAACCTTCGTCGGGCACTTGGCGATCCCCAGGCAGTGACTACCCTCAAGCAGGGTGCAGTAGTAGACTCCCCGATGCTCTATCATGGTCTCCATCAATTTCCGCGCCGTCTCCGGATTGCTATAATAATGGTGACTGTAGAATTCTCGTCTGTTGATCTTTGTCCAGGACTCCAATCCATCACTGAGTAGTATCAGTTTCACTGGAAGATTTTGTAATGTAGATTCGGAGAGACGGGACTGTCTCTCCCCCTCCTGTCCGATGACACTTGTCTCTTGCCCCATCTTTCTTTGCTGGAGCTTTAATTTTTCCTCTCCTTCTTTTCCTTCATCCATGGTTGTCTTTGTCTTCGAGTCGCCTATCCCCCAAAGCCTCTCTTAAGCTATCGAGCAGGGATGGGTCTAGGCTATGTTGGCTACTGGCTTCCCGTCTGGATATGCGCATTTATCCTCAGTAGAAGCTTTCCCTCACCTGTATGCCATACAGTTACTGCAAGGGTTGTGACTGACGGCCTCATCAGTCACCACTAACTCTATTCCCTAAGAGCTAGCTTCCCAAGTGAGCTATTCAGACCCTCACATCTGTTTTTACCGACTTGGTTAAAGTAGGGCCCTCCTTCTCATTCGGACAGGGCCCACCCAGGGACGCCATGTTCGTTATTATGCAATAGCCAGCCCCACCCTTATCTCACCTCCGACTGACTACTGACCAGTTCTCTGTCTAACAGGTCCGGAAAAATCTCTAAAACCCGGGTCTTACCCTAGTAATAGGTTTATAGGAGATATTCTATTTAAACTGGTGGCGGAGAAAACTCGTCTAGCTCTAACTGTTTTCCTAACTAACATGCATCTAATTTTATGAATCTCCAATGTAACACAACGACCTGCCATAAAATTCAAGTAAAAACTTTTTATTTATTTATTTTATTTGACTTCAAAGTTGAAGAAAAAAAACTCACTGATGCTCAGAGCAAAGACTGCAATGACCAAGAGAGCCATGAGAACCAGCAGGACAGCGTGTTCTGGAGATATTTTGGACTTCCTGTCCAGTCCGGGTTGCTGCAGATCTGCTGAATGGTGAGAACAAATGAAAGGTGAAAGTGCTGCTACATCTGGGCATGAAGATATTTACCACATTATAAATAAACTGGCAAAAGGAAGTATTGCAG
>NW_006800881.1:53835-73756 GCF_000485575.1 Poecilia formosa | reverse complement strand
TAAAGTTGGGCTAACATTAACTATGTTAGCGCAACTTTACTTATGAGGCTGATGTTAAAACATGACAACTGCCGACCATTAATGTTAACATATTGTGCATCCCTATTTGAAATGACTCTGTTCAGTCAAGGATTTAAAGCTCTAAACTGAACCGGTTAGAGGTTGGTAGAGTTAAAGACAGGAGCAAAGCTAAATGACATTGAATCACAAAATAATTTCAGGACAAGCAGGATAATGAGTTGCAGATTATCTCTCACATTATGGATTGTGTACAGTGTGTTCTTTAAAAAGAGAACACTCATCCAATAGAGGATACTCTAATACAAACATCTAAAAAAGGTCCATCTATTGGAAAGAAGCCAAAACTAAAAGTAAAATGTAAAACTTCCATGAAGCCTCAAGAGCTCCAGATCAAATAGTTTAGATTTCATCTTGCAGCTACCGAAAAGAAACATTAAGACATGAGGGATCACTCAGCAGTTTTGCAGAACACCGTATTTGTTAACGGTGAAAGGAAAGACTCCACTTCTCCAAAGATGACAAAATGGTACACTTAAGTCCATCTGTTTACCAACACCTCATGAGGAGCTGGAAATGATTTAGTTGGAATGCTTTTATGCATTTTGGAATAAATGCATACAGGCATTTATTTGGAATAAATGCATACAGGCATTTATTCCAAACAGTAGTGCTCAGTTTCTAAAGCATGGGCATTAGCTGTACCTGAAAGAGGAAAAGCATAGACATGCAAGGCACACTACCAGTAAACCCTAAAACAAAATTCAGCAGCTCACCAAATGAACTCTGTGTGCAGAGTGCACCATCGCTGGCCCTTTCCAGCCTGGCCTGGCCCTTCTGTAATCCTGTTTTGATTAATCAGATCTGCCAGCCAATTCCCACTGCCATTACGCAACACATAGCGATCCAAGAAGACCAGTTGGCTCTCTGGCCCGTAGAACCAGTTGTAGTTGGAATCTGCGATGGCCACGGTCCGCTGAAATCCTGGTGGGAGGATTAAAACAGAGACAGAACTTCAGGCACAACAAAAAGGCAAAGTGGAAAAAAAGTCCATTTAAAAATCTCTTTAAAGAATATGTAGATTACACAGTGATCTACAAAGGGCTCCTTAGAAAATACACAGTCTGTGGTCACAAGTATGATTTTGTTCACACTATTCTGTACTTTGCATTTACGTCAGAAAAACCATGGTTTCTGGTGCTGACAGCATTCTTTGAAACCAGTAATAATAACTACAGCATGTAATCAGAGTCAATCATTTGTCTGGGAAACAAGTATGTCATGAAGTAGTTTGTGGATGAGGATTGAGACAGCGATCAGACCCAGGATATAAAGTGAAATAATGTGTTTAATGTAGTTTCTCAAGGAACAAAACGCCAGAACAGGGGAGGAACAAGGACTGAACACAAATTCAGGTAGATGCAACAATGACAAAAAGACAATGACCAGGATCCAGCAGGGAAACAAAGAACAGGTGAGGCTAAATACACAGGGGATTATCAGGAAAACGAGAGACAGCCGGAAACAATAAAGGT
The DNA here is from genome assembly GCF_000485575.1 of Poecilia formosa. NCBI lineage: Eukaryota > Metazoa > Chordata > Actinopteri > Cyprinodontiformes > Poeciliidae > Poecilia > Poecilia formosa. Next base: position 72,203 of record NW_006800881.1, on the reverse strand, counting down.
CTTGCACAGGGACTAAATTAACTAATAAATACACACAAAAACCCACATTCTCACAAAGTATGAATGTAATAAGCAACAGAGAAAGTAGAAGAAATACGCATTTTACCAGAAATCTATTTCTCCACAGACCTAACGCAGACCCTGAAAACTAGACTCAAAAGTTTGACAGTAGCAGATTCCATTGTTGATGTAACCCAGCTGCACTTTATTTGTTTATTCTATTTTATTTGCTTTTCTGTATTGTGTTTATTTCATGGGTAGTGTGTCCCTTGAAGAGCTAAGTACATCACTTTACTGCAGTTTTTCAATTGCAGTTACTAGGGGAATTCCTGGGCTTCATATTTTCAGAGTTGCTGAGACATGCCAGACTCTGCCTACCTTCTCCATATCGCCTGACTTCTTTGTGCCTGATAATGTAATGTTTTCCTGCTAGCTGAGCATTATTGGTGATTTGTAATGTAATTTCTAAGAATTTTTATGTGCTAAGTCGACTGTAATGCAGTAATGGTTTAGAAACCAAACTTCTGTTTGGTGGGTATTGTGAGTTAAAATGACTGTTTCCTAGTCATGATAGGAAAGTTAGTCATGTTAAGTGAAATATTTAATTTTCATCAAGAGGTGCTCATTATTTTATGGAGTTATAAAGACTAATAAACTTTGTTTTAAAATGGAGCCCATTACAGTTGCTAGGGGAATGCCAGGGACATTCCCAGGCTTGAGAATTTCAGACCTCTTGCAGAGTTTAAAAATGCCAGTCTCTGCCTACCTTCTGCAGATCGCCTGACTTCTTTATGCCTGATAATACGTTTTCCTGCTAGTGCATTATTATGAACAAAAGTCTGCAAGAGAAACATTGATGAGGTGCACGTTTGCCTGTGGAGGAAGAGCGTGAGACTGCTGGGTCATCTGTGAACGACAGATGACTCAGCATCTGTCGTTCACAGATGCCGAGTCTGGGCCTGGGATGACCTAGCAGTCATCCCAGCCAGTCATCTGACTGGGATGGTGTTGCCATCCCAGACAGATCTTTTTCATCTATTTTTCGTATGAACCAGACACACACACAATAAAGCTCTACATGAATTTTTTTTTTTTTTTTGTTGGCTAGCTTTTCATTTTTTTCTTTTTCTGGTAAGGCCCCTGAAAAGATTATTTGTTTAGTAAATTCTATTCTTTGGTTACATTAACATGTCATAATGTAAGACGCTCGCGCTGGTTTAAACACGCAATGGAGACGTTGCTGCTGTGCAGAGATGTATATTAGAAAACTATGGAAAACTAAAACTGTCTCATAATTCACAAATGTACACAACAACATCCACACTTGCATTTTTGATGAAAACACAAACATCTCTTGATTTGCAAACTGCTTCTGGCCTGTGAGTTGTGTTGCATTTGTGTGTGAATTTTGAGACTCCTTGACATCTCCATCCACAAATGTCTTTTTTTTTATAAATTGTTTATCTGATTAGATGATCACCAACCAATCAGATAGCTTCCTTGTTTCAGCCAATCATATGATCAGATCCCCACTTTGGGGTAACCTATGTTTCAGCCAATCACATTAACCCATTCCAACAGCGCTGTAGCCATGTCGAAGCACAGACAGTTTAGACCTCAGCCTGGCTTCTGCCAGCATCAAAAGAGTGTTAAGTGAAATATATGTCTTAACACATCTAGCTATTTATACTCATGTTATGATTATTAATTTTAAGCAATGTTATTGTGCAAGTTAGCGATATAAGTGAGTAAGCTGTTCTACCGAGCACTTCTGCAAGCTAATGGCGTCAGGCTTTGTGAATCTTGTCCTGTGCATTTGTGAATTAGACAGTTTTATCTCCAATGAACACAATAATTTGAGTGGCTTTTTGTACTTATGTGAATAGTTTGACTCCACTATACTTTTTTCTTTTGAGTAAAACTATTGCGACTCTTGAGAATATTGATTTTGCATTTAAAGAAATTGTTTATGCAAATTTGAGCATAATTACTCAACATTTAACACGTCACTGTTTACATCCTTATTTATGTTGTACTAATAAACATGGTTATTTTATTTGAAAAGTCACAAAGTGACTGTTTATGTATAAATATTAAAGTAAAAGCTTGTTTACTCTGAAAGAGTGCGACTTGCAAGTGGAAAAGCACCTTCAGGGTTCATTCACGCCATATGTCTATTATACCTTGTTTAGTCACTTTAAGCAAACTCCAGTTCGTTTGCCTAGAAAGTTCAGTTTGTTTGAGGATGTGTGAATGCAAAATCAAACTCTGATCCGGACCAAAAAAGCGAACCATGTCCACCTAAAAAGCTAGGTCTCAGTTCAGTTAAGTGAACTCTGGTGCAGTTCAAATGCAAATGTGAATCAGACCAGGAGCAGACTACAGACCCTTGCACAAAGCAGTCCACCAGCTCTTTGTGCTCACCATCACTGACTGCATAGAATTTCTGCAAATGACAGAACGTTTACACACAAAGTCTAACACATGCAGAGTGAAAAAGAATGGTGAGAATACAGGTCCCTGTGGTGCTCCTGTGATACTGACAACCTCATTAGATGTTTTAGTCTTGTAGAAATGGCTTAGATCAAATGATATCCATATGCTAAAATGGCTCAACCAAAGTCCAGACATAAATCCAATTCAGAATCTTTGGGAAGAGACCTTCTCCAACCAATCACATTGAACTGTTTTGTAAAGAGGATTGAGCAAAATGTCAATGTTTGCATGTGAATGCTGGTGGAGAAATGCCACAAATGAGTTGTTACAGCACTGAAAGAGATAACATCCACATATTTCTGTTACCAAAAATATATATATATAACTATACCCTACGTTTTGTTGGTCTATTACATGAAATCTTCACTGACATTTTAGAAGCATGAAAACTTTTCTCAGGGCGTATTGTTACAAATTAAATTCTAAAATTATTTAAGATTTTCACCCAGTTACCTGGTAGGATGGTCCTGTAGAGGAAGGCAAAGTGCTTCAGTAGCCAAGGATGGCTGAAGTGGCCGATGGCAAAATGGCGCTGAACCAGAAACATGTACTGGAATAGGGAACGGGTGGTGTAGGTCCCATAGGCCACACCCTCATAAAGTGAACCATCTGTCACTTCCTGCAGAAGGACCATAGACTTCTCCATGATGGACAGAACTTGCTTTGTCCACAGGTAGGCTTCCTGAAGGTAACCTAGAACACATTACAACAGGATGTCTGAGTTTCAACGGTAGTTATAGTGACAGTTCTTCAATCAGATCAGATTTGTATTGACTATTAAACAACTAGCATTCAACTAAGCTAACCTTTACTCCTAACCACAGTTCTGTTTCAGCTTTGAGGGTGAAACAGAGCTACACTGTTGACTGTTTTTTTTTTCTGGGTTTCAGAGATATTTAGTGCAGGGTGGGGGGCGGGGGGCAGAAGGGCTGCTAGGATTAGGTCCCTGGCTGGGGCATTCTCTCTCCACTGCATGCTACTCATATTACATTTTTCTGCCAGCTGTAACTGTGCAATTTTAACTACCTTTAGAGTCTGTTCCAAAATTAAGTTAGTCTTTCATAAATTTCCAGTCTAATAATCACATTTGTTTTAACCTTCAGGCTCTTTCTCAACTTTCATATCTTATTGAATCAACCTATAGATAAACTCCAAAGTAAAAATGTAAACCTTTTCCTGGACAAGATCTGTGGGAAATATTTCCCAACATCCAGAGGGGGCCACAAACAGTTCATGACTTTAAACAGAAACCCAAGAGCTGTAATTTGATCTAGTTTTTCATTGAACCATAGCCAAAGAAACTAATCTGTGAGTTATAATTGGTTGTACTACTTGTGAGTTTTAATTTTTTCAACCAAGTCTGAAGTTTATAGGTATTCACTTTTATATAATTGGTTTATCTGTTTAGGGCCGTGCAGAGATCACTAAAGGGGCAGGTGCTCAAAAAAAAAAGGGGCACATCTAACCACATTCTCGGACAGAATATGAACAAAGCCACACAGCTTTCAGAGTTTAATAAACAATGATAAATTACAAAATTGTGAGATATACAATCAAAGCTAAGGAAAATCTCTATATAGAGCATAAAACTATGCATATGTAAGATATTTTATTATTAGTAATTTCTTTCTGCAGGTCTATTTTGTTATAGGAAAGTATTGCAATATTCAAACCCGCAATTTAGCAAGATATGTAAATCAGAGCTAGACCACCAGACATATTGTCTTTACAGAATTACACTATTAAAAATATAAACAAAGGACTTCCGGGTGGCGCCATGTTGTAGAAGGCAGGAGAAAAGACTGCTCTGCGGAACACGATTGAAACTAGCGTAAAAGGTAAAAACGGTAGAACATAAAGAAAACTCTCTCTTAAAGTAATATAGAACATCCATGGAAAATATGGTTAAGAAAGAAAAGAATACAGAAGAGTAAGGCGCAAAAGAAAAGAGTACCGGAATGGCGAAAGTACAGAGCCATGAAGCGGAATACTCAGATCCGCCGAACGAGGACCGTGACTCGGCCATNCAAAGTCCAGACATAAATCCAATTCAGAATCTTTGGCAAGAGACCTTCTCCAACCAATCACATTGAACTGTTTTGTAAAGAGGATTGAGCAAAATGTCAATGTTTGCATGTGAATGCTGGTGGAGAAATGCCACAAATGAGTTGTTACAGCACTGAAAGAGATAACATCCACATATTTCTGTTACCAAAAATATATATATATAACTATACCCTACGTTTTGTTGGTCTATTACATGAAATCTTCACTGACATTTTAGAAGCATGAAAACTTTTCTCAGGGCGTATTGTTACAAATTAAATTCTAAAATTATTTAAGATTTTCACCCAGTTACCTGGTAGGATGGTCCTGTAGAGGAAGGCAAAGTGCTTCAGTAGCCAAGGATGGCTGAAGTGGCCGATGGCAAAATGGCGCTGAACCAGAAACATGTACTGGAATAGGGAACGGGTGGTGTAGGTCCCATAGGCCACACCCTCATAAAGTGAACCATCTGTCACTTCCTGCAGAAGGACCATAGACTTCTCCATGATGGACAGAACTTGCTTTGTCCACAGGTAGGCTTCCTGAAGGTAACCTAGAACACATTACAACAGGATGTCTGAGTTTCAACGGTAGTTATAGTGACAGTTCTTCAATCAGATCAGATTTGTATTGACTATTAAACAACTAGCATTCAACTAAGCTAACCTTTACTCCTAACCACAGTTCTGTTTCAGCTTTGAGGGTGAAACAGAGCTAAACTGTTGACTGTTTTTTTTTTCTGGGTTTCAGAGATATTTAGTGTGGGGTGGGAGGGGAGGGGGGTGCAGAAGGGCTGCTAGGATTAGGTCCCTGGCTGGGGCATTCTCTCTCCACTGCATGCTACTCATATTACATTTTTCTGCCAGCTGTAACTGTGCAATTTTAACTACCTTTAGAGTCTGTTCCAAAATTAAGTTAGTCTTTCATAAATTTCCAGTCTAATAATCACATTTGTTTTAACCTTCAGGCTCTTTCTCAACTTTCATATCTTATTGAATCAACCTATAGATAAACTCCAAAGTAAAAATGTAAACCTTTTCCTGGACAAGATCTGTGGGAAATATTTCCCAACATCCAGAGGGGGCCACAAACAGTTCATGACTTTAAACAGAAACCCAAGAGCTGTAATTTGATCTAGTTTTTCATTGAACCATAGCCAAAGAAACTAATCTGTGAGTTATAATTGGTTGTACTACTTGTGAGTTTTAATTTTTTCAACCAAGTCTGAAGTTTATAGGTATTAACTTTTATATGACAGGTGCTCAAAAAAGGGGGCACATCTAACCACATTCTAGTACAGAATATGAACAAAGCCACACAGCTTTCAGAGTTTAATAAACAATGATAAATTACAAAATTGTGAGATATACAATCAAAGCTAAGGAAAATCTCTATATAGAGCATACAACTATGCATATGTAAGATATTTTATTATTAGTAATTTCTTTCTGCAGGTCTATTTTGTTATAGGAAAGTATTGCAATATTCAAACCCGCAATTTAGCAAGATATGTAAATCAGAGCTAGACCACCAGACATATTGTCTTTACAGAATTACACTATTAAAAATATAAACAAAGGACTTCCGGGTGGCGCCATGTTGTAGAAGGCAGGAGAAAAGACTGCTCTGCGGAACACGATTAAAACTAGCGTAAAAGGTGAAAACGGTAGAACATAAAGAAAACTCTCTCTTAAAGTAATATAGAACATCCATGGAAAATATGGTTAAGAAAGAAAAGAATACAGAAGAGTAAGGCGCAAAAGAAAAGAGTACCGGAATGGCGAAAGTACAGAGCCATGAAGCGGAATACTCAGATCCGCCGAACGAGGACCGTGACTCGGCCATTCTTCTCGAGCTACGAGGGCTGCGAAAAGAACACGCAGAAGCGGTATCAGACAACAAGAGAGCACTGACTAGACTTGAAACGAGCATTGGGGAAATCATGGTCAGGACAACGTCCCTGGAACAGAATGTAACTCATATGGAGGAGAGATTGGGAAATAATGAAGACAAGATGACACGGATGGAGCGGGCGGCGAAATTTCTGCTCTGGAAAACGACCAAACTATCAGAGAAATGGGTAACACTTTATTTGAAGGGGGTTGAATAAGACTGTCATGACACTGTCATAAACATGACATAACACCTGTCATAAACATCAATAAGTCTTCATGAATATTTATGACTGTTGTCATAAAGCGTCATTCGGTAAATAATGACACTTTTAACACAAAGTTGACATTATTCGAAATGTCTTCATTATGACAACTTGTCATTAACCAAGAAATTATGATCTGACATAAATTTGTTATAAAAGTATTACCGATTAAACTTTAATTAGCTTTAAGTAGTAATATTATAAAGCTCTGCCATGTTGTTTAGTCTTAATTTTCTTAATTTAATCGATCCTAAAGTTTTACAGCAAGGTCTACAAAGCACTTATGAACTTAGCATTTGAAACATTATTTAAGGCTGTTTTAACCCTTGTGCGTGCGAGGACTGAGGCAAATGTAGAGAACTGTGGCAAATGATACAAGTTTTACGTGTGTGGAGTCGGTTGGATCCCATTTCTAAACACGTGTTAAGTAGTGCAATACACCATCTCCACCAGTGAGAGGCAGGAGTGCAGGATGATAATGAGGACCAGCCACCAGAGAAAGAAGCAGATGAAATATTCCCCAAGAAAATTAGGCAAGTCATTTTTGTGTTGCCATTTTCTCCAGGTGAAGTGGGGTGGGACGGCCAGGTAAGTGCAGAAGGGGGAGCAGGAATCAACATTCACCAACTGAGTTAATAAGTTATGTTTTAGACAACTAAAAACTGGTGTTAAATCTATTTATTTATTAATAAACTTCTTGCTAACAACCATAAGCCAGAGTATCTAGTTGGAAATAATTTAAAATGCTCGTTAAGTGAAAAGATACACTCGTTCCTAAAACTATACATTAAATGATGCAATCTGAATAACAACAGTGGCAGTCTGTCTGAACTTCTGCCAAACAAATTTTTCTTAGGTTACAGAATAAGTAATTCTGTTTTAGTTTTTCAATCAGTATTTCAGAGTAACAATATGCTGACTAGATGTTAAACCCTCTGTTATCTTAGAACAAGTTATCTTTTGTTTTATTCCAATGTACAAAGGGTTTGTTCTACAGTTATGATGGTAGTTATAAGTAGTCCAGTGTATTTCACTTCACTTGAGGTAAGACTTAATATCATTGATTCTGTTAGCATTGCATTTGACACTCTAATACTAAATGACATCTTTATAATTGTTGCTACTTGTTTCACTTTACTTGAGGTAAAATAAATTGTTTTTGACTCTTATTAAATCATTTGACAGTGTAATACAGCTTAATGAAATCTTTATTTTTGGTCCTACTTGTTTTGCTTTATATCAGGTAGTGGGAATATTAAACGCTGTTTTGTTAAAGCTTTTGATAGTGTAATAACAAATCATTATGACTACTATTACGACATATTTATGACGTATGATTTCTTCGTTAATGTCAAGTTGTCATAACGAAGACATTTTGAATAATGTCAACTTTGTATTAAAAGTGTCATGATTTACCAAATGACGCTTTATGACAACAGTCAAATATTCATGAAGACTTATTCATGTTTATGACGGTGTCATGACAGTCTTACTCACACCCCTTCAAATAAAGTGTTACCAAAAATTGCTACATATTTAGGTCAACATGTTCAACTAGTCCTTGATCTTTTTAAGTTGTAATGATATAGATGAGTTGGTATATAGCTTTCATTCTAAAATATCAGATATTATTGATTCTATTGCCCGCATTAAATTGAAGGTTATGTCTGGTAGGATCAAGTCTCCATAGAAAAATGCACAAACATTTAGATCTGCTAGACAACTCTGCCGTACGGCCAAACATAAATGGCGTAAAACTCAACTTCACGTTTATTATGAAATCTACAAAGATAGACTATGTAGCTATCACTCAACACTAACATGCAAGGGAAACATTATTTGCAGATATCATAAACGCAAATAAAGCTCGAGAATTGTTGATGTTTTTGTTGACAGGCTCACAAACCTACCAGTGACATTTTAAACTAATGCACCCTGCAACCAATTTGCTAGCTTTTTTGAAGGGAAATGTGAAAAAATCAGAAGCTTAATCTGCACACCAACACTAAATCCAGTACCAATGCTAACAACATAACAAATTCAGGCAAAATGACCCAATTTCAATTATAAAACCATCCATCTGTCCATTTTCTTGTCCCTAGTGGGGTCAGGAGGGGTGCTGGTGCCTCTCCAGCTAACATTCCAGGCAAGAGGCGGGGTCACCCTGGACAGGTCGCCAGTCTGTCGCAGGGCAACACAGAGACAGACAGGACACACAACCATGCACACACACTCACACCTAGGGAGAATTTAGAGAGACCAAACATGACCTAACTGTCATGTTTGTGGACTGTGGGAGGAAGCTGGAGTACCCAGAGAGAACCCACGCATGCACAGGGAGAACATGCAAACTCCACGCAGAAAGACCCCAGGTCAGGATTCAAACCCAGAACCTTCTTGCTGCAAGGCAACAGCTCTACCAATTGTGGCACTGTGCAGCCCAATTATAAAATCTTAGAAGAAATTATAGATCAATTAAACTCAAGTTCCTGCTATCTGGATGTCCTAACCACACCTTTATTTTAGAAAGTTTTGCCTGTCATTCCCTCTGATCTGATTCAAATAGTAAACTCATCCTCTTCATCAGATATTTTCCTCCAGGCTTTAAAAACAGCAGTTATCAAACCACTGATAAAAATGAAAAATCTGGACAAATCAGAATTACAGGCCGATCTCCAACCTCCTATTCATCAGCAAAATTACTGAAAAAGATGTTTTAACAGTTAAATAGCTTCCTAACTATAACCAACCACTTTGACTCCTTCCAGTCTGGTTTCTGGTCTCATCACAGTACGGATGTACCTTTGTAAAAGTGTTAAATGACATCCATATAAATACGGAATATGGGAGAACCACAGTGCTGNAGTTATCTTTTGTTTTATTCCAATGTACAAAGGGTTTGTTCTACAGTTATGATGGTAGTTATAAGTAGTCCAGTGTGTTTCACTTCATTTGAGGTAAGACTTAATATCAATAACTCTGTTAGCATTGCATTTGACACTGTAATACTAAATTACATATTTATAATTGTTGCTACTTGTTTCACTTTACTTGAGGTAAAATAAATTGTTTTTGAGTCTTATTAAATCATTTGACAGTGTAATAAAGCTTAATGAAATCTTTATTTTTGGTCCTACTTGTTTCGCTTTATATCAGGTAGTGGGAATATTAAACGCTGTTTTGTTAAAGCTTTTGATAGTGCAATAACAAATCATTATGACTACTATTACGACATATTTGTGACGTACGATTCTTCATTAACGTCAAGTTATCATAATGAAGACATTTTGAATAATGTCAACTTTGTATTAAGTGTCATGATTTACCGAATGACACCTTATGACAAGTCATAAATATTCATGAAGACTTATTCATGTTTATGACAGTGTCATGACAGTCTTACTCACACCCCTTCAAATAAAGTGTTACCAAAAATTGCTACATATTTAGGTCAACATGTTCAACTAGTCCTTGATCTTTTTAAGTTGTAATGATATAGATGAGTTGGTATATAGCTTTCATTCTAAAATGTCAGATATTATTGATTCTATTGCCCGCATTAAATTGAAGGTTATGTCTGGTAGGATCAAGTCTCCATAGAAAAATGCACAAACATTTAGATCTGCTAGACAACTCTGCCATACGGCCAAACATAAATGGCGTAAAACTCAACTTCACGTTTATTATGAAATCTACAAAGATAGACTTATGTAACTATCACTCAACACTAAAACATGCAAGGGAAACATTCTTTGCAGATATCATAAACAAAATCATCAACAATGCTCGAGCTTTATTTGCAACAGTTGACAGGCTCACAAACCTACCAGTGACATTACCACCTGAATTTTAAACTAATGCACCCTGCAACCAATTTGCTAGCTTTTTTGAAGGGAAATGTGAAAAAATCAGAAGCTTAATCTGCACAACAACACTAAATCCAGTACCAATGCTATACCCAAACATAACAAATTCAGGCAAAATGACCCAATTTCAATTATAAAACCATCCATCTGTCCATTTTCTGTACACCCTTATCCCTAGTGGGGTCAGGAGGGGTGCTGGTGCCTCTCCAGCTAACATTCCAGGCAAGAGGCAGGGTCACCCTGGACAGGTCGCCAGTCTGTCGCAGGGCAACACAGAGACAGACAGGACACACAACCATGCACACACACTCACACCTAGGGAGAATTTAGAGAGACCAATTAACCTAACTGTCATGTTTGTGGACTGTGGGAGGAAGCTGGAGTACCCAGAGAGAACCCACGCATGCACAGGGAGAACATGCAAACTCCATGCAGAAAGACCCCAGGTCAGGAATCAAACCCAGAACCTTCTTGCTGCAAGGCAACAGCTCTACCAATTGTGGCACTGTGCAGCCCAATTATAAAATCTTAGAAGAAATTATAGATCAATTAAACTCAAGTTCCTGCTATCTGGATGTCCTAACCACACCTTTATTTTATAAAGTTCTGCCTGTCATTCCCTCTGATCTGATTCAAATAGTAAACTCATCCTCTTCATCAGATATTTTTCCTCAGGCTTTAAAAACAGCAGTTATTAAACCACTGATAAAAATGAAAAATCTGGACAAGTCAGAATTACAGGCTGATCTCCAACCTCCTATTCATCAGCAAAATTACTGAAAAAGATGTTTCAACAGTTAAATAGCTTCCTAACTATAACCAACCACTTTGACTCCTTCCAGTGTAGTTTCTGGTCTCATCACAGTACGGAGACAGCCTTTGTAAAAGTGTTAAATGACATCCATATAAATACGGAATGTGGGAGGACCACAGTGCTGATTCAGTTGGACCTCAGTGCAGCTTTTGACACTGTTGATCATGACATTTAACTGGACTGGAGAGTTGGGTGGACTCTCTGGTCCAGTCCTTAACTGATTTGAATCTTACATAAAGAACAGGGATTTCTTTGTTTTTAGAACAAAGTGAACTTTGTAAGTAACTTCTCAATGAAGCGAACAGAAGTCACTGTTTTTATTTTGTTTTTAATTTATGTGAACCTTGAAATGCCTTGATGCTGAAATGTGCTATACAAATAAAATTTGATTGATTGATTGATTGATTGATTGATTGATGTGGGGTACCCCAAGGCTCAATCCCGGGACCCCTCTTATTCAATATCTACATTCTCCCATTAGCTCAGATTATAACAAGAAATAAGATTAGCTACGCAAATGAGACACAGCTATACAACACAATGTCACCAGGTGGCTCTGAACCCACCCAATCACTGAACAGATGCTTAGAACAGATAAATGTGTTGATGTGCCAAAACTTTCTCCAGCTGAACAGAAACAAAACTGAAGTTATTATTTTTGGACCTAAAGAGGAGTGAACAAGAATCAATGTTCAGCTTCAGTTGTTACAACTGAAAACCAGCGGTCAGGCCCGAAACCTGGGAGCAGTGATGGACTCTGACCTGAACCTTCAGAGCCACATTAAGACAGTCACAAAGTCGGCCTTCTATCACCTGAAGAACATCTCCAGGATTAGAGGACTAATGTCTCAGCAGGATCTAGAGAAACTCTTCCATGCGTTTATTTTTAGTCGCATTGATTACTGCAACAGTGTCTTCACAGGTCTGCTTTAAAAATCAATCCTCAATCTGCTGGTGGCATTCTCACTAAAAACCAGGAAGATAGAGCACATGACACCAGTTTTAAAGTCGCTACAATGCCTCCCTGTAGTTCAGCGAATAGACTTTAAAATACTGTTGTTAGTTTTTAAATCTACTTTTTATGATGTAAAGTACTTTGAAAGGCTTAGCACCACAATACATTAAAATCTGGTCCTGTTGTACCAACCTTCCAGACCTCTCAGGTCTTCTGGTTCTGGTCTGCTTTGCATTCCCAGAATTAGAACCAAACATGGAGAAGCAGCATTCAGCTTCTACACACCACAAATCTGGAACAAACTTCCAGAAAACTGCAAACAGTTGAAACACAGATTTAAAGTTTCTTTAAATCTAGACTAAAAACACAGTTTTTCAGAGTTGCTTTTTAAACCTAATCATTAAACATTAATCAATAACCTGATGTGCAAAATGTAATGTTGTTGACTGTGTATTCTATGACATTGTATTTTTGTGTTTTTATGATGTAAAGCACTTTGAAATGCCTTGTTGCTGAAAGGTGCTATACCAGTAAAATTTGATTGATTGAAAATTTGATTGCTGAATTTACCAATTTACCACATAGTCTTTGCTGATTCAGTGGAACAAGTATGTGACCAGATAACATTGAAACACGCCTTTCAGCTTACAGGGTTCTTAATGGAGTTAAAGTGGACTGAAGAGTCGTAGCTGATTTGGTGGATTTAAACAGCTGAAACTTCACATAGAAACACATGAAGAATTTCAGCTAAACCAAACTGAACTAAACTTAACCATGTGAAATTGTAGACAGTTTTGTAAACTTAACATTCCATCCTTCTGTCATGAACATTTTCAATCTGAGTTGTTTTAAATTTAAAAAGATCATCTAAACATACTTAGTCACTGTAATCCAGCTGTATTTTGACCAAAGCATGTCACAGATATTTTGTAAGTCCTTAGGAACCTGGGCCATCATGTGACAAAGGAAGAAAACATCTCTTTTAAAACTAACAACATTTTGGTATTTCAGACAGAAAGTGAAAACAAACAACAAAAGGTGTGTGTATAGAGATGCCATGCATACTGCCATGCAGTAATATCAAGGAATACCTTGATATTACTGCCAAATCCAATTTCTCCCCATCCATCTTTTCCATAATCTTAATTATTTCCATAATCTTAATCTCCATAATAGATAAGGTTTCCCAATCCTTTTTGTGATGTCAGAGGAAGGCAAGAAGGTAGCGTTATCTGTCTAAGATAGAGCTTAACAAATAGCTAAGCTAAACATGCAAATAAACTTAACAATGTTCTGCTAGGAAAAAGTATTTTCTATAAACATAAGTCACTCATAGATTGATTCTTCTTTCACTTCCTACATCCTCTCTCACACCCAGTGTAGCATCAGCTCTGATTCTTATATGAATAATTAATGTCTACTCTAGGCATAAAGGCTGGAATGATTTTAAATGACCTTAAAAAATACTTTAGTAAACAATAATGACTGGTTTAGCGGTTTTCCACTTCAAATTAACAATGGGAGATGCTGTAGGTGAGGAAAGAGTAAATATTCAGCTTTAAAATACCTGAAGGAGTTTATGATGTTGAATAAAACAGAAAGTGTCCCTCTTTCACATATTTCCAATCTTTCAGCTGAGGCTACAGTAGGCCTCCCTCTCTGTGCTGCTCTGCACTATGTATGCTGCCTTTGTCGCATACAGCGTTTACTATAAGAACAAGTTAGTCCACAAACGCTCCGACCACAGCTCACTCAGGATTCCAGAGAAGTTGGTGGGATTGAGCAGACACCCACCCAAGCAGGCTGGTCTTCCCCATGGATTTTTCCTGATTTGGGGACCGTTGGCCAGGACAGAGCAGGTATTTACCCCCAAACATGAAATATAGTTTGGACACACACAAATAGCACATTGATACTGACACAGCATCATTGCTCATACAGGGAATCCACTGCAGTATCCTGTCACTATGCAGCAATGTTAAAACAGTATATATGGTACATATCAGAATTGCATCGTTTAAGGTGGGAGCACATTGGAGTAGCTCTGTGTTTTAATTAAGATTAAATAAGGAAAAATTTGCTTTTTTTGGATAACTTTTCTTTCTTGTTTTGGAGGCTGTTTAACTTGACTGACTTTTGGCAATATTTTTCATACTTTGCTATTTTGTTATGCATAATCATAGCAACAGGGTGGTTTAAATTCAGTTCACTTTAAAAGTACTTTATTGATCCATGAGGAAAATTAAATGCTGTAATTCGTATTAATTCAAATTCTTCAAAGAGTTATTATTGACAGGAAAGACCTTTTGTAGCAATCTTTATTACAGTGAATCTGAAGAAGTTTCCGACTGAAAACACTGTAGACACCAGACATTCTCACAAATGTCTGGTCTCATGAAGAGGGTGGTCAGGGTTGTCCATAATTTTCTTGATTTTATGAAGAATCCACATTTGTATCATCATCTCCAGAGGTTCTACAGTTGTCCAAAAAACAGAACCAGCTGTCTTTGTTAGGTTGACATACTTAGTTTGCACCCTGGACTTCAGGGCTCCTGCAGTTAAAGCAGTTCATGGGTTCTCTTAAGGATCAGGAACCTCTACAGTGCCTGAAAAAAATACTTTATACAACAACTTCAGTCATGTAAAAAACATTATACCTTCTAGGTTTTTACAATTGTTTGAACAGTAAATTAGTTCTTATATTGGTTTTCAGCCATACTAAATTCAAGTATTATATATAAACACTATAAGTGTAATAAAATACTTTTTTAAATTTTCTGCTAAATGTAATAAAAAGTGCAGTTTCTGGTAATGTTAAATCAAAGCACCTCCACATTTATTCCCACTTCAAAGTGGCTAAAACCACACACAGGTGTATATTTTCTTACTCAGACTCGACTATTTAAGCTCCATATTCTGTGTGCTCCTGACTGCTGAAGTGAGAGTGAACAGCACATTTAGATCCAAAGAGCTGTCTGCACCTTCTGATAAAAATTATATTGGTATATCAGATTAGAAAGTAATATCTGTTGCTGTCAGAAAGTTTGCAAGTCTGGCTACCTAAGTGAGTTCACACCAAGAGCAGACTGCAAGATGCAAAAAAGTCCTTAAGAACTCTGAAATATTAATATTGATGGAGGCTTCTTTTACTGTTGATATCAAAGTCAATTTCTGTTCAATCAGAAACAGATGGCACAGCTTAACTTTTAGAGAAAATGTGCACCAAGTTTCCAAACAGAAACATGAAAAAATGAAACTGCTTCATTCAAAAAATAAATAAATACTGTTATTGATAACTAATTAACAAATACTCCATTAAATACATACATGTCACCATAAAATAAAAGCAAAATAAATGTAAATGAAAATATTTTTAATGGGGAGCTTATTTTGTCAATCACTGTTTTACTTGTTTTTTTCAAGATTTATTTATGTAATTATTTCATTGTTTATTTAATTCATAATGGTATTTTATTTTGTGACACTTTTATTTTGAAAGCTATTTTGAGGAGCTTTAATTTATTCTGTATTTAGGTCATATTTAATTTTACTGTATTTTCCAGACTATGGAGCGCACCTTACTATAAGCTGCATCTAGAAAGTTTTTTTTTTAAATCTGCAAACATACATATTTGCATATGTATGTTTGCTTATATGCCGCACCGGGCTATAAGCTGCTGGCATCTCCGCTGCTCTCAGTTTTTTACCAGTTCGCAGCAGAGGGCAGTGTACTTAATAAATCTGCCATTAAGGACGCAGCCCTCCGTCTCCAATGCCGAACCATGGATTTGTTCACACCGAGCTTATGTGCGGTTCTATTTCCCTCCTGTACTGCCAGAGCTTTAGTCATCAACTTAAAAGCTGCATCGTATGAACTTATTCGTGTGGTTTCCATGATGAGGGAGAAGGACCTCGCTGCGGCAAACAGAAAGGGGCGGGGACGGACCACTGTCGGTCTCATACCTTATTTGGAAATGGGACCATTGCAATCCGGAAGTGAAGGGGGCGTTATTTCCTATACTTCTGTTTTTATTTTCTTTTGAAATCTGTGATATATTTTCACCTTTAAGAAGGCGTTTCAGTCTCAGAATGTATTTGAATTTCTTTCTTTTATTTACTTCAGCGCAGCTCACAGTTTTTAACAAATTCTGTAGCTTTCGGTGTACTTCTAAATCTGTTTCTTAGTGGCATATTTTCGGGGCCTGCTACTGCCTCTAGTGGCGTGGGGGTGGTAACACAACCAATATAATTACATTACTAAATCAGAATACCGCAACGTCTTTATTATTTACTATTAATTTCGGCATTACTGGCACCGTAAAAGATAAATTCCCTCACAAAAGAACATACCTTTGCATTTCCTTAAGGAAGTAGAGCTAATTAAATGAGATAAACAAGAACTGAAAGTGATTCCACTTTCACTTGATGGCCAACTTGTTGAAACTGTGGCAAATTTTAAATACCTCGAGTCATTCCTGGACAGTCAGCTCAACTTTGCTGAAAACACTGACTGTATCCTTAAGAACTGTTCTCAGAGACTCTACCTTTTAAGAATACCTTGGGGTTACCCAACTTGAGGTTGTGTACAACCTCTAGTTAGGTAGAGGTTGTTGAGTTAAAATGTTAAAACTTAACATTTTAACTTGAGTTTTAACTCGGCTCAAGTTAAAACAACATTTTAACTCAAGTTTTAACTTTTCATCTCCTCAGCTGGTTTGCTCACATGAACTGCAGACTAACAGACAATCTTTTAAGAATACTTTGAATGACAGGTATAACAGCAGGTAAATAGTGGTGAAACCAAAGACAACTCTGTCTCAACTGTTTGGTGAAAGAACATGAAAGATGACAAAAATATTTTAGTAGAGAGCATCCATCCTCTTTATTCAACACTTTGAACTTCTGAGCTCATGGTGGTGTTACTGTGTTCCTCTGGCAACTAAAAACAACTATCAGAAGTCTATTAGAACCCACGCATTTATACATAAGATTCCCGAGCACAGCTGCACATGTGGGAACAGCACTATGTACAAACATATGGCTAGCACTGCTCCATCTAGGCACTTTGAGCCTCATGCCATCATTGTATGACACATAAAGTTTCTGCAGGCTACTTTATTTGTATCGTCACCACAGATGGGCCGTCTAATAATGTGATTCATGGATATGATTTATCGTTTTAGAGTCAAAGGAAAATTTCCTCGTTGATAGATTAAATGGTTTCATCTTATTTTTTATATATGAAATGAAATTTTATTCGAACATGATACAAATACAAATATAAAAATAAAATAGTGCACAGTAACAAGAAGTGCATAAAAAAGAAGAGAAAATACAGATTTTTTGTTTCAGTTAACATATCATGCTCAAAATGGGGTAGGAAGAAGTGAGAACTTAAACTCCTACCCCCTAAACACTTGAAACTTTAGAGTCCTACTGTCATTAAAAAATCAAAATCAAAGTGGCAGTCAGAAGTAACAGTTACTAATATTTACCTATACATTTTCCCATTTTATGCTGGTTTGTCTTTCTAAACCCTTACACCAAGTTGTTATCTGCAATACACACCTTATTGCTTTCTGTCACCCGTATATATATAAGACTCTACAACAAAAAGTCTCAATAATATACATGGCACTGTAAAAACAAAAAAATGAATTTTTGCTTATATCTTTTTTGTTAACAACCCTGGTTGTAACAACCTGGGTTGTTATTCTTCTGTACCTAATTCATTTGTTTGTTATTGACTTTTGCTCAATTCAATTTCTTACGTATACATTGCAAATGGTATTTTTATTATATTTGATCATGTTTTTCATGTCTCCTTATGTCTTTTGTTCCTCCTATGGAGATATATAGATATTATTTATAATGTATGAAAGTATTGTCATTTAATTAGCTCTACATCCTTAAGAAAATTAAAAAAATATGTAGTTTTATAATGACAGTAATCCCAGAATTAATAGTAAATAATAAAGAAGTGGTATTCTGATATAGTAATGTAATTACAATAATTGTCTTACCACCCCCACG
>NW_006800881.1:51695-53006 GCF_000485575.1 Poecilia formosa | reverse complement strand
GTTATTGCCGCCGATCTCCTTCGACCCTGATTTAAAATTTCATAAAACGGGATGTGGTCTCAACAAACCCATGGCACTTCAACAATATTATTTTACCTTTTATCTGGAAATAGTGTCTGTTTATTCTTGCCATACAGTCCTCTGTATTAATTATTGTTCGAAAGGTCTTGCCATACCAGTTTATTCCTCTGTATTTACTTTAGTTTCTTAGTTTATTCTTCCATTTTCTTCTTCATTCAGTTCCATTTACATCTGATTATTATTATCCTCCCTTGGTTTATTGCTATGTCCACTTTAGTTTCTTTCCTGTTGCTATATATGATTTATTTTATCATTTATTGACCACCAGTAATCTTCACTCATCACCTGCTGCGCTGCCTAATCGTCATGTTTCACATCATGTGTTGATTTTTTCAATGTTCAGCGTCGGATTCTCTGTTTTTATGCCATAATTCACATCTAGTTCGTCGCTCTGTTTTATGTCCCGCTTCTCCTGTTTCAGAGTTTTGCACAATGTGCGCGTCGATTTTTTTTTTAAAACCCCCTAAGGTGGTCGGGAAGCGTATCGGTGGGGAAAAGGCAGACTGACTTAAACCTTTTAAAACAATGGAAACGATTTCTGTATTCTAATTATTGAAATTTAAAAGTGCTGTGTTGTTCCATCACCCCAGTTTCATACCGGACCACTTACAGCTCTGGTGTTAACGCTATAAAATGAACGCTCTCTGTCGTGGTGTCACCCATAGAGGAATTTCTTTATTTAAATGGGTTCATTTTTCAGAGGGATACAAAGTCAGGATATCGTGATTTTAGCTACCAGTAGCAAGAGAATGGAGCTGCGACAAGAAGCTAACAGAAGCTACAAACACTGAATAGAAGAAGAGCTGCCATCGATACAGTTGCAGCCAAGCATGATTTAATGTTACACAATACAGTTTTACCAAGTTGCTTAAAGTCTAAACTGGTATTGTTGTGACTGTAAGGTGTAAAGTTTACCTTTGACCAAACGCCCCCCAAAGGCATCCCAGCGCCCCCTTTTGTAAAAATGTCCGTCAGCGCCCCCTGCTGTCCTCTGAACGCCCCCTGGGGGGCAGTACCACCCACGTTGAGAACCGCTAGGCTATAACAATAGAATAGGAATGGAATATTCTGATATCGATGAATGAAGAGCATATTACAAAGCACACAGCCGTTCATAATTTATTTAATAAATTATTTAGTAATATCAATATTTATTTATATAACTATACAAACACTAATGTCCTTAGGCAAGACCCTTGGAGCTATATAGCCTACCTCATACCATGAGAG
>NW_006800881.1:34723-36058 GCF_000485575.1 Poecilia formosa | reverse complement strand
TGGTGACTCTCGACTGTCTGGTTGCTCCCGACTGTCTGGTGGATCCCGACCTGTGCACCTGTGAAGGAGACCTGCTGCTGCTGGGCGGAGCTACGTAGGTTTGTGTTAGAATCATGGCAGCAAACCAGCAAAACACAAAGAACTTTTCACAGTTTTTCCCCCAAACTAACAGACTGAGTTGAGTAAAGCTGTTGGATGCAGGTAAAGTTAGCTAAAAGATGACTAGCTAGCTAATGTTCTGCCCCAGGCTGGACGTTGGAAATGTTTTAATTAGTTTTAAAAAAAGTTCTATAGTATTAATTTCTCTGTATTTTATTTTGAAGGAGAATTTTGAGATAACTGTGCATTGTGGGTAGCAGAGGCAGTTGCAGTTTGGAATACCTGTTCATAGAGAGAAAGCCTGCCTGTTAATGTATGAACTTCACCTCCTGTGTTGTCAATCTTTTATTACACCTCCGAAAACAATGGCTGTAAATTCAATCTGTGTTCTGTTTGGTGTTATATGTTTTGTTAGTTTATTTTGAGATTGTTTTCCAAAATGTGTTTATTCTAGAAAAGCCATATTTTGATAGTTTTTTATTTACATAGCAACGGTTGCTACGTGACTGTTTCTTAACTGCAGCTCAGGTTAATTATATTCAGACTCTAGAAGTTTAGTCTGTATATGTAGAGCTGATGCATATTTTATTTTTCTTTCTTATAGTTTCACTCAACCTTTCATTGAGCTTTTCCACACCACTGATCAAAGTTGTCAAGAAAACGTAATAAAGGAGCAAGACGCTCAGCTTCCTGGCTCATGAAATTGAGTTTGGCTTGCTGTTGATCTACGTTAACATACAAAGAGTATCTAACACGTAGTGATAACAGTACAGCTAATATCAACACAGCACCTTAAGCTTGTTAACAAGTAGCTTGTAGGCTACTGGTGTTGTTGTCTATAGCCTTGTTATCATTACAACCTATTTATGTCACGTTAACGATGAACAGTTGAAAAGTTCAACTGTGGATATTCCTCTCATGAAATGTTAAATAAACATTAATGTTGTTTCCACATATCTCAGAAAGCATGGAGGGGAATCCATGCTTTCTGATTGGCTACCTGTCACATTCAACAGGCTGCGTTCTCGCTCCCAGTGGAGGAAAACCCCACATGCTGCAGTGATAAACTGACCAAGACAATCCAACATGTTGAATATGCCTGATTTAGATCGTAGCGCTCCCGACGTTCTACCGACTGATCCAGTAGTAACACACCACACACTACGGGATGATCGGTTACGATCGTTGGACGTTCCAAGATTGTTGTAAGGGACAATGGCTAATTATCGGCCTATT
>NW_006800881.1:30677-33963 GCF_000485575.1 Poecilia formosa | reverse complement strand
TTATTTTTGGTTTCAGTTGTTTTGTTCATTTAGTTTATCAGTTCCAGTGTTTAGAGTTCTTTTGAAAACAAAGTGTATCTATTTTTGGCAGGATATCATATACATTATTATGTCATTACCATTACATCAGTTTAAAATGGTCTTCAAACATTTATTGCAATAATTTTTTAATCATCAGCAAAATCTGTTATCGTGACAGGCCTAATGACAGCACACTTAGATTTTCTTAGAAAAACTGTTATTTGAACTATTTTCTGTGCAGTGGTTTTCAGGAGGTGTAACGAGAAACTCAAGCCAAAACTTCCCTGTTTTCTGCAGAATTTCTTTTTGGAAGTGATTCAAACAACTATTGCAGACTTCAGTATCTAACAGCACAAATAACAAACCATGCTCAGACATGTCTGTCAGTCAGTTCTTTCAGTAATACAGCATTAAATCACAATTTCTTGAATAAACACTGTTTATATACACAGTGGGCTCAAAGAAAATCTCCCACATCCAGGCAGATTTTCTTTGCCCCACTCACAGCAAAGCCCATATCTTTCCCAACATAATTGCATTTGCCTCTAGAGTTCAACAATCTTTGAAAAAAGACAGAGAACACCCAAAAATATAGAAATTGTGGAACTATTCTCTATATATTCTAAGGTGATCAAGTCTGTGCTTAGTAAAAGGTCCAGTTTTTGAACTAAGCATTTAGATCAGGTGCAAGGTGCAGCGCCGGGGTTACTTGCAGTCTCACCTATTGTTGAGAGGAAAGTATTGAGTAGTACCACCCTACTCCCAACTTGTACTGAGACAATATGGGTTGTTCTGCTTAAAAATGCCAGTAGCATTTGCAACTCAGTTGTTTTCAAACACTTAAACAGTGGTATTTCTGATTCAAAGAACTACATCAGGTTCTAAAAGGACACCTTGTCCCAACACACATTTATTACAAAATAGTCAGCCCTGTAAAAGGAAAACAATTCCTCACTGAAAGTCATTCCAGGACAAAGCCTTGATGCATATTTGTTAGTGAAGCTGTCATGTAACTGTGTTATATCACTGCATGGACTATAAACAGGAATCAGAGCCATGTGAAGTTGTCCTTGAACAGTCACCTGCAGGCAGGTGCAATGGGGGAACTACGGGGCCCCTTTTGCTCTGCCCCCAAGTCCCCTTTTGGTCAAATTTTTTTGTTTGTTTTATTATTTCCTAAGCCCTCTTCTGACACATAATAACATGTACTAAAATTATTTGTTTTGTTGTTGGGTTTTTTTTGTACAACATAAGCCTTCCGGTCACCTTGTTACCAAAACCTTTTGCCCGTGACGCATGACGTAATTACCTCTTGCGCAGTGAGATAAGGCGGCTAACTGGAGCTCAACGTAGCAAACGTTCCAGATTACCAGTAGGTGGCGGTAATGCACACCATTAAGTTGCTTGCCAACCGCTATTTTAAAAAGAAGAAGAAGAAGAAGAAGGAGAAGAAGAAGAAGAAGAAGAACAAACGTTCCAGATTACAGATCAGTTTTTGGTGAATAAAGTGGAGTAGACCTGCTTCTTGTCAGATGACGGAAAACGTTGTAGTAACGTTTCTGCTTCAGCACGGAGTCGCGGTTTAAGCAGAGAGGTAATGAAATACAACAGACACTGACAGGCCTCTGCGTCTGCCTTTCTCTGAAGAACTACTGAGGGGAGGAGACAACCAGGTGAGGAAAAACTGTTCTTATCTATCGATTCAGTATTTTTATCATACAGACATTAGGCTGTACTAAAAAACTTCTTCCCTGTATCGTTAATGATATCAGTCATTTTTCAGTATTGATTATGCAATAAGGGCACATCGCCCGTCCAAAACCAATCATCTTCATAATGGATATATCCGATCTTCTAATTTCCTTTGCTGCATAATGTACATTGCATTTATTCTGGCGTTAAGTAAATGTATCTTGAAGGAGAATAGCACTTAAATAAAACTCCAACAAGGATATTAATTTAGAATTAAAAATAACTCACCCTGAATTACCATGATAGATATAATGTATGTAATAAAAGTCATTAATGAAGGGGAAAAAACTCAATCCAGAGTTTCAGTAAGTTTAGGGTCTGGTTCGCAGAGTATGAAGTTAATCCCCCCCCAATTATTCAATGACAAAAAAATAAAAACTAACCTCAGTTAAGAAAAATAAAATTGTAATCCAAACTTTTGGAATTGTAATGATTTATTGTTTTTAATTAAATGACTCATTTTTGTCTCATGAACTTAAAAATGTATTTGCCATCATAAACTTTTATTTGCACATGTAACCAGGATAATTTTTCTATATTAGATTCAGTTTATTTTATTTTCTATTTTGTTAGATCTAATTTTATTTATTTTTATTTAAAGATTTGATTAAAATCCTCCTTTCCTTAATTTATTCAACACCAAGCAGGCGAGAACATTATTGGTCTCGCGATGTTTCAATGTCATGTGACAGCTGCACGTCAGCGTCCTAAATTGACAGCTACGGCTTGCTGCTGAATCGCACCTTAGGTAGGAAACGCTGTCGGACCCTGACGTACGTGCAGGTAGGCTTCTGTTCTGTTCTGTTCCCAAAGCGGTTTTGAAATGTGGATTGTACATCTATCAATTGTGTGCCTCTGTTAACTTACAGACGTGAACATTCGGCTAAACGTTGAAACGATCACGGTTTGTCAAGAGGGAACTGGTGAGTGTTTGTTCGGGAGCTAGCATGCTAGCACTAGCCTCCCCAGCTGTTAAATAGCTGACGCCGATCTAAACCGCATTCAGATTGAAATGCATACCGAAACTATTGTTGTGTAAAAAATACTGTTTTGCATAAGTTGCATTTAGTTATGTAAACTTCTGTAATTAGAAAATACATGTGCATGTTGATTATTTAGGCCTGTTTACACAGGCCAGGTATATTGCAGATCCCCCGCTCAAGGAGTGGGTGAAGGGTCTAGGATATAACAAGGATTGTCTGGCTTCATGCTGACCAGACTGGCGAGCTAACCGTCTAGCGGATCCGGAAATACCACGCCTATTTTCTGAGGAAACTCTTCCGAACTGGTTGGAGATTCAGCCCAACAAGTCTTCACTGACGGAACTGGATTATTTTTTGTTTTTTTTCCCCTTTCATCAACAAAGACTGGTTGAGTTCCTTGGTTTAAGGAACCCATTTTGAACTCTAAATTGTGGACCAATTTGTATATATTGTAAATATCAATACAACTCACTGATTTTGCACCATCTACTTGTCTCTGTGTTTTACAATATGCCACCTCCTCCAGCAGA
>NW_006800881.1:17430-30667 GCF_000485575.1 Poecilia formosa | reverse complement strand
CATATTTAAATATGATGAACTATGTATTAAAAACATACAATTGTTTATAAATGTTGCTTTGATAAATTTTTGAATATGGTTTACAGTAACAAAAAAGTGTATTATGATCGATTAAATGCGCTGATACATCATTGTGCCTGCAAAACACATAACACTGAGTGGAGTGGAGTACCGCTCCAAGATGGCCGCCCTAAATCTCGTCAGCGACAATAGGCGAGAGCGGTCCATGAGGCGTCTATCCTTATATTATGTCTATGGGAGTGAATGCATCAGCTCAGCAGTGCGCATGCGCAGTAAAGTGCGGGAAGCTTCCAGAATGTTTGTGGACTTAAACATTGGAAGAAACAACTTCGCTAAAGGTGAGTTATTCGTCTTCAGTATGTTTTCATGTGGCATGTATGCCTTTACTACTCGCATATATGGGTACATGTTGATTTGAAATGAGATGCAGGTTATCAGTTTGTGTGATCGGCAACAAGAGATTGTGATCGGCGATCACCGATCATACATATTTTCACGGAAATTGGCAGATTATGATTGGTGGCCAATCGATCGGCACACCTCTAAATTTAACACTAAGCTAGTTAACAAGAATAGGCTACTAGTTTTGTTATCCATCTTCCGAGCTGGGTAGTAGTGGTTATTTACTTGAGTAACATTTTTGGGGGGCACTGTACTTTTTTTTAAACTTTTATTAATAGTAGCAATAATCAATAATAGTACCTAATAACCTAATAGGTAATGCTACTTATACTTGAGTAGATTGACTTTGCATAAAGAAATAGATTTCATTGATTGGAAACATTAGATTCTTAGACTTCTGCAACATACGAGCAGACGTTTTTGCAAATCTGAGCATTATTGCTCAGCATTTTGTTCATGTCAGTACTTACATCATTTTTATATTAACAAAATGGGTATTTTATTTGAAAGTCATATGCTTGTTTTATGTATTTATACTGAATAAAATGCCTAATTGTACACCCCCCAAAAATCAGTGGGGGTCTATCAGAAAATTCCTCCAGAGCCGGGTCTGATTGTTACTGTTTTTGCAGAGTTTGCCAGAGTATAAAGTGGGATCTCTTGTGTTGCATTCAAGGCTGAAGAGGAGTCATTGACAATGCATTTCCCAATATTCTGGTCCAGTTTGACAGAAAGGTGAGGATTCTGTCGTGATTTTGTTTATGTGCACACATGCACATGAGTCTTCTTCACACCTGTACAATAAACTTCATGCTCGACAAAACCAGTTGTGTTTTGGTAGCAGGTTGGAAAATTATAGTTGCTCCTTTAATTGTACAACCATCAACATTCTAACCTGTCTTAGTCAGGCAACAAATAAGGATGAACAATTATTCTAGGCCACTTGTTTTGAAAAAATGTGATTTAGTTTGGCCTGGGGTCTTTCTGCATGGAGTTTGCACGTTCTCCCTGTGCATGGTGGGTTCTTTTTGGGTTCTCCGGTTTCCTCCCACAGTCCAAAAACATGACTGTCAGGTTAATTGGCCTCTCTAAATGGTTATTTGTCTGTCTCTGTGTTGTCCTGCGACAGACTGGCGACCTGTCCAGGGTGGACCCCGCCTCTCACCCGGAACGTTAGCTGGAGATAGGCAACAGCACCTCCTGACCCCATTAAGGGACAAGGGTGTACAGAAAATGAATGGATGGATGGTGATTTAGTTTCTTCAGAATATGCTTGTGCTTACTTTTATTGTTTTTCCTACTTGTAGACCAAAGATGTTGTTGCCATAAGGACTGCTACCCTGGGATGTGTCTCAGTTTTCCTCGACAACAATGGAGGAGAGTTCTACAATGTCTCTTGTATGTATTATAATTCTGTTTGTCAGAGGTTGTGCACAAGAAAATCAAAACTTTCACCTCATTCTTTTTTTAATTTGTACTTTTCTTATTATCCACAGGATTCAGATGCCATGGCAGACTTCATCCAGGTTCCTGTGTGGTTATTGACTGTTATGTTATGCTAAGTATATCATTTTGTTAAAATAAAATGTTGAATCTTGTAAATTTAAAATCTGTGCCTGTGGTAGGCTGAACTATTTTGAAGTTTGTTGTTACTAATTAAACACTGACATTAAAGGTTTTGTTTAAACTATTAATTGAAACTAGCTTAAATAGATGTTCAAATGGGTTGCCATCTGCCACGAGTTTATTCCTTTTGTAGTAAAGTGCCTGCACTGCACATGGTAAAGAAAATGGATAACAATTTTGAAAATACAGTTCTGTTATACCCTTTCTAATTGTTGAGTGTTCTTTCTACCCTGACAGCCAGTGCGGTCTTAAAACACTTAATTTAGTAGCACTTAAAAATATGTCTTTGAATTAACGTAATTCAATCATGGAAAGGATTTCCACACGATTACATAGCTTTCTTTCAGCATGAAGCATGTTTGTTGAGCTAACTTAATTGTCATGGGTTGTATTAACTTAATTAAGTAGTGCGAAGGTACCACTGTAAAATAAGTTGGTATCAACTAAATTTGCATTCATCTTAATCAAGTAAAGTAAATTATTTGGTCCAAAACATTGCAAATTATTTGGTCTGGCTCTATTAAATAACATTGGGTCCAACTAAAGTACATGAGTTGAATCAACCTCAAAAGTTAAGTTGAGCCAACACAATTGCTTTAAATTGGAGTAACAGAATTACATAGTGCTGAAACAAAGCAAAGTAATCAGGTGGAAATCCTTTCCATTATTTTTTTATTTTAATCCAACAGTTATTTTTTTCAGTGTAATTTGAGTAAAAAAAAGATTGTACTCAACCCAAAAATTCATTTACCATTTACTCTACCCACCTCTGACTATTCAGCTCACATCTGAACATTTCATTTCCTCTCCCTGGAGGAGTGGGGGAGGGGACCTGCAGCAAACAGCTGCTCAACATATTTCCTGAACTACAGCTTTATCTGCCCCAAAAGAAGCTTTACTAAAGTTCTGCCCACAGAAGCACATGAGAACACCCTGGAGACTATGACAGGAGACTATGGGGAAGACATCTTCATCAGGTCCACCAACTCCAATCCTTTTCTGAAGAAGACATTCTTTACGCTAATGCTCTGACACCCAAACTTAACCCTACCCCATAATCCTAGCCTTTACATCCAACCATATCCCGTACCCCGTAACCTGTCCCCTAATGCTAACCCAAACTACAGTGATAAGTGGTTAGTTGTATATCAATAGCAGACAGCCAGTCATGAACCAGAAAAGGAGTTGGACAAGTTTACTGTTGCATACGTGCCAGCTGGAAAGAATGTTTTGCAGAATCAGAAGGCCTGTGGTGCTGAGAGACTACAACTGCTTAGGGTTAAAATACTGGGTTACTGGGTAAAAATACAATGAAGGAAGGTGGATACCATTTAACATTCACTTTCAGAGTGACCACACTTTTATACATCAGTTCACATCTCATTGTTGCAAGTAAATTAAAACAGAAAATCTACCAACTAGGCTGAGCCGCCATCCTCTCCATGTAGTCCTTGACCAGGTCGAGGGCCCCGGCCCTGTGCGGGTATAGCAGGCAGAACATGGATAGGACACCCAAATTGTTGCCATAGACCTCATTCCAGCGGGCAGTGAACTCCATGGGACTCCAAGGGGGCAGGTATTCCTCTGGGTGCTCCAGCATGGTCTCCCCGGCCTCCCGGATCCTCCTGGCCATCTGTCGATGAGTTCCTGCCGCTGCATACTGTAGCTCCTCCACATCCCCACGGCTGAAGTACAACATGGGATGACTGTCATAGTTGCCTCCCATGAAGGGAATTCCCCCGCCAGGGTCCACTTCAGCTGCGGGAACTGGAGCAAGCAGGGGCCACAGCAGACTTATGAAGAAGACTGTGGGGGCCCCACGGGTGTGGGTTCTCATCGTCTCATCAGAGAGGGGTCTGCTGCATTGCCAAAGGAGTTCAGCTGAGAGGGAGAAAAGAGGATTAGAGAAGGCCAGCCAGAGTTTTCGTACAAAAGCCCTGCATTCCTTGAATAATGAGATCCAGCTGTAGGCCTGATGATGCAGGCTTTCCATACTCATATTTGCCATTACTGAGTTGCGTCATAAATGCCTGTAGATACATTATTCTGGTTAAGACAAACAAGCCTTAAACCAAACCCTACAGCTTCACAATGGCCCAATAGTCCTGCTCGGAACTGGCCAATAAATTCCATGACTTATTTCAAGTTTTGGCTCAGTGGAAAAGTTCAGATGGGATCCAAATGAATTTAAGACAGGAGTCAGGAATCCCAGTACACATAAAATTTTAACCCAGGATGACATGTAAAGCTGGTATTCCTCCTCAAGCTAATTTGACGTTTGACCCCTGAAGAGGTTACATTCCTTTGTAGTGAACATGAGGCTGAAGAGTGCGGACTAATTTATCACACTGAAGTATGACTGCAAAGGCAATCACCTTAAAATGACTGGATAGATCTCAAATTAGGTCACTAAAAAACAGCTACTTTTATCCTTGTAGATGGTGAGAGATTTAGTTATAGGCTTATTAAAAATGGTTAATTTTC
Source organism: Poecilia formosa (assembly GCF_000485575.1). NCBI lineage: Eukaryota > Metazoa > Chordata > Actinopteri > Cyprinodontiformes > Poeciliidae > Poecilia > Poecilia formosa. The sequence goes on along the minus strand of NW_006800881.1, from coordinate 26,134 downwards.
TGTCAATTCTATATCTTTTAAATGGTTCAAGATTTGCCCTTAAAAACCAACATATTTGAATGTTAGACTTGTATTCAAAAGATAGTTCACTTGCAGCCACTACCTGTAAAAGAATAAAAAAGCTTTATTCACATTGCTGTGGACTGAAATCTTTGTAAATTGCTAAAGTTTGAGCTAAAAAACTATTAGATTTTAAATGTGCTTCAATACTGATAATGTAGTCTCAAATATGTATCTTGAGCTTTGTTGCTCTGTTAAAAATGAATGTAAAGTATATGTTCACAGAATGTGTGGGAGGGAATGAAAGACTATAATATTGCAGAAGGTTCTAACTTAGACAGTCCCCTATTTTACACCTAAACATTGTCATTTCATTCATTCTTACTTTTATTTCATACCTGTTTCAGATCTATGTACTCAAATCAGAGCCTACAAGATTTTCTTCTAGTAGACCATGAGCATAACTTTAAAAATTAATTCAATTTTTTTAGTCAAAGCAGCAACAGAAAGGCATCAACTGATCCATGGCAAAAAGTGTGAGAGTACAAAAAGTCACAAGAGCCTATTGAAACCACACTTAATGTAGAGCTATGACACTGTGCTGATTCTGACAGTGAATAAAGGAAAAAAAAACAAACAAACAAACAAAAAAAAACTAGCACCGCTTCACTGCATTTAGGTATTAATATTAAAAACAGAACACAAAAAGGTGAAATTCACTGATTTTTCCGCTCAGTACATCAAAAATAACCAGAACCACTATCCAAGTATGGAGAAGCAGCATTCAGCCTCTATGCACCGCAAATGTGGAACAAACTTTCAGGAAAATGCAAAACAGCCCAAACACAGAGTTGCCTTAAATCAAGGCTCAAAACATTCCTATTTAGATTTGCCTTTGATTAATAGTATGTTGAACATTGATCAACATATTTGATGTGTATTTGCTTGATGACTTTGATGATGGCATTTGACAAAATGTAATATTGTTTGTTTCATAATAAATGACTATGTTGTCTTTATGATTATCTTTAGAAATTATCTGTTTGTTGAAATTGATAAAAAAAAAGAACTTTCCACTTTGACTGTAGCGCATAACCCACATAAGGAGGCTTTAGTCCTTGACGTGGCTGTCGTAGGCTCGACTCCCAGCCTGATGATCTTTGCCGCATATCTTCCCCATTTTTTATTACTCACCTTCCTGTCTAACTACTCTAAAATAAAGCTCACATGAGCCAAAAGCCAAAAAAAAACTTTAAAAATATTTTTGTTTACTTCTTTATTTAAGTTGAGTGTGTCAAACTAAACAATTTGAGTAAGACTGACTTAAAGCTGTCAAGTTAAACCAACTTAATAAATTAAGTTGGATGAACTTAATTTAATTGCTTGTTACCAATTCAAGTAATTCAACTAAGTAGGTTCAACTATTTTCTTTTGTCAGAACATCCAATTACCTTCTTTTACTCAAAAACAGACTTTGGTGCTTCCAAATATACTTTTTTTAAAATATTTATTTTAGATTTTTGTGGCATAGGTGACCGTTGTCCGTCTTCCTGTCAAGCTACTGTTGAGTGAAGAGAAGCCAGACTGTGTTCTTTGTCCATGCTGCGCATGCGCTACAAAGCACGTACGGTTTCATTTGCTTTTTAAATTAATTTCTTCAGTTTGGTACAGAAAATCTTTCGCTTCTTGAAATATTTTAAACTTAGTTTATTTTTGAAAAACGTTTTTAAAAAATTCTGTGTAATTCTTCACTATTTTGCATTTTTTTAATCAAAAAAATTAGCCCACGTGACAATAACTGTAATAAAGACATGTTCTATTTTATTATTATTAATTATTATTATTATTGTTGTTATTATCGGAAACTCTGTTAGATGTACATTTTTGAATATGCTTTACTAAGCAAGTAAACTATATATAAAGTTGAGTCATAATGAAACTAGAGTTAATCGGGTTTCCTTGTTGTTCACTAGAAGTGGGATTCCTGTGAGCTTTTGTCACAGTGAAGGTTTATTAACTAAATCACTAAAACCACGATGAATACTCGACTGTCCATCATCGTAATTTTGCCCCGGTCCACCGGTTCCACCGTGGACCCGAACGGCACTAAACAGAACTACTTGTTCCATGAGAAGCCGTCCCTTCCGCCGCTGTCTCGCCACCTTTTCTTTCTCCAACTTTCACCTTCTTACTCCCTCCTTTCTGAGACTCTCTTTTTAACATCTCACACCTCCACACATCACTCTCCGTGACTTTTCAGTTTCAAACTAACCACTCACGCAAAACAACCCAATATTAGGCAGAGATTCGTGGTATTGGTAAGCCGCATCCACAGGACACAGGCAGCCCTGCGCCCGTCGACCATGAAGAACCTTCGACAATAAAGGAGGAGAACTTGATCAATTTACCTGTCAGAAGAAAGCCCAAAGCCCGACCTCAAAGCCATGTTCCCCCATCGCTCCAGATGCGACTCCAGCTGGATCACCGATAGGTTGGATCGGGGCTGATTTAGTGTTCGGAAACGAACCGAAGTTATGGAGTAAAGGAAAGTCTGAGAGGCAGGGGAGGGAGCTTTGTGCTGGGGAACGAGGAGGGGCAGCACGGGAGAGAGGCTTCATGAAGACCTGATGGAGGAGAGTGGGAGCCCTCCTCCCATGGCCCACAACTAAAGCTGCTCACTTACCCTGTGCCGTTCCACGGAAAAGCTGCTCAAATGGATTTAATCAAAAACATCAAAAATCTTCTTCAATAACAATAATTAACTTGATGACTTCATAAAAGTTCCCTTGAATCTGTGTTTATTATATAGTTATAAATATGCATCTGTGTTACTTGCTCTGAGCAATATTATTGTTGGTTTGTTTCTTGCTTTTCCACTACAACTTAAAGCTGTATCATTTAAGAAATATGTTTGTGTCAGAATGTCTTGGCAGTAAGACAGATCATTTGTGAGAAAAACTGAGTTTCTCACCCTGATCCCTATAGTCCTACTGCAAAAATACACCCTTATGGTCAGAAATAAACAACTAGGAGGAGGGTCTTATTGCTGCTACTCACGCTAGTATGAGAGTTCCTCAATGGAAGTACATATGTCTGTAGAACAACATTATTGGTGTTAACCCTAACCCTTGGCCTGTCACAACATTTGTTAGTGGTTAACCACTGACAAATGTGTCGGAACCACATGGACTGAGCTGGTTTCGTCAGATCGACCTAAGATTTTTCTTGATAAAATAACTCCTCGTATTTTAAGATGTTCTTCTGGGGCAAAAAATCATCGTTATTCTGCTAATATGACTGCATTCTCATAATTAAAAATGCTCGTAGCTTGGTCACAATACAGCCCACAGAAGTGACGACTGAAATAAAGCCACTTGGGCTGTGTTCGCACTGCAGCCTGAAGTGACCCAATTCCAATTTTTTTGAGATAATGCAACCTGTATCAGATTTTTTCATGACGGTCTGAACAACACAGGTAGAATTTTTTTCGAATGCAACCCAGGCCACTTGGGTATCCGATACGTATCTGAATCAAATATTACCTAACCTCCAGGTCACATTCATCCGACCTGAACGTCATTAATACTCGACAAATGTCACTATTCTGTGTCCTGATACACGCAAGCAGAAAGAAAAACAACAACCCTGACGAACTATAATGAGGATTAAGTTGCTCCGGTCAGACAACAACTTCGCATGTGCAAGCTAAGCTCCACCGTTAGCTTCCATGTTTACTTCCACAAACACTGAGCACTTCTTTTTATGGCGGTTGGCAGAACATAGTAGACCCCGCATTGGCCGCTCCAGCGCAGGAAATACGGTGGCCATCTTGGAGCGGTATACCCTCCTACTTTGCTCAACCAAAACAGCAGAAGATGCCTCAGCACTGAGGGATATTGTTTGGATCGTTGCACGGTCCACGATCTATGTAGACGTAGATCTGTTCGTCTCTGGCCACGAATACACTTCGTGGCCAGAGACGAACCATGTGGGAGAATAGTAACAGTTCATGGCGACTGTATGGCTGGATAGGTTATATTTAATTTATTTAGCTTTTTTTTTGCATGAAAGTATGGGGGACCAAAACTGACATAAGAAATAAAAGCATAAATATATATTTAGCTTTTCCTTGTCCTTACACGAGTTTTTGTCAAGAAATGTGTATATTTCTTTTTTCATTTCCTCTAAACATACGTTTTTGTCAAGTAAATATTTTATTTTGTCTTTTCCTTATACAAGCTCTCGTTTTTTTGTCAAGGGTCAAATCGAATAAAAATGAGTGTACCTCATCTGTATGGACCATTAGAACAATTTCACACTGATTTTGACTCAATAGGTCGCATGACCTAGAAGCTATTGAAGAGAAATACTAAATTTAAACTAAAAAAAAAACAAAAAAACATAGGTAACAAAAATAAAAAAAATTGTTAAAATGGAATAAAAATGCATGTGCCTCATATATACAGTTTAGTACAATAATTACACACTGATTTCTAGTCAATGTGGCACACAATATGGAAGCTATTGAAGAAAACATATTCTTTAATATTAAAATTATTTTAAATATTGAATATGACTTGACATTTTAATAGAGGGTAATGTGTCTCGTGTAAAAGCATGAGTTACCACTTTTTTGACAGTTGGTCACAAGGCAAGGCATTTATTAACATTTGTTTGACAGGAGTGTTGGGTTAGGAAATTTGTTGACAGTCCCTAAGTGAACCTTCAAGCGCTGAGGAGGGAGCTGGAGAACGGCTGGCTGAAATTAGCGTTCATAAATCGAAACTAACTTCACTGCAGTCAGTAACACAATAAAACCACCGGGATAAAGTTTGTTTTGATCTGTGGCCTGCAACGATGGCACCGAGAGACTACGCAAGACATAAATGCCCCACAAAGTCTGACGCAGTGACATTGGTTCCAAAGCTCTATTGGCCAATAGTAGCTGTTTATAATGAGCGTAAGCAACTATTTTTTTCTGTCACTAAGAGGCACTCCTCTTTGTTGTCTTGATGCACCCCATGATGTCACCAGCTTACTTCTGAATTTGACATGTTTCAGAGTTACAACAGAAGTCTGAGGTATGCAGGGTGAAGTGGATGGGTGACAGCAGCGCCCCTGCGGGGCTCCAATGTCCATGACCAAAGTGTTATTCATCCTGACAAACTGGCCTGTCAGTAAGGTAGCTGGAAATCCAGGTGATCAGGCAGGAGTCCACCCTCATTCTGGTACATTTTTCCAGAAGTGCAGGGGGCTGAATCATATTAAAGGCACTCGAAAAGTCCAGGAAGAGGATCCTGACGTTGCCACTTCCCTTGTCCAGGTGCGAGTCAGCTCAATGTAGGAGGCAGACAATGGCATCCTCCACTCCAACCTCTGCCCTGTAGGCAAACTGCAGGGGGTCTTCAGCGTCCTTTACCTGCATTCTCAGGTGGTTGAGGAAGAGCCTCTCTAGAGTCTTCATCAGATGTGATGTCAGTGCCACCGGTCTGAAGTCATGCAGCTCACTGGGCCTGCTCTTCTTAGGGACAGGAATGATGCAGGATGTCTTCCAGGGTGTGGGCACGCTCCCAAGTTGCAGACCAAGGTTGAAGATTCATCATAATGGTTCCCCGAGCTCAGTAGCACATATCTTGAGAATCCGAAGGGATACTCTGTCAGGTCCTGCAGCTTTTAGGGGTTGAAGCTTCCTCAGATCTGCCCTCAGCCATAAAGCGTGAAGGAGGTTGTGTGGAGGGAGAGAAAGGAGAGGGGCTACTAGGCTGCCTTGGAGGAGGAGGTTGGATTTTTTTGAGGTTGGGTCAGGAGGCTGGTATGGGATAGAGGTGAGGTGAGGGTGCCATGATGGTGGAATGAGTGCACCTGCTGGCAAGGAGGAGGATGTACTGGGGGAGAGCACCTGGGGCAGAGTACCAGTAGTGATGGTGGTGGGTGCAGTATAATGGCTAAATCTATTGAAAAAGTTATTTGGTTCATTAGCTCAGTCTTTATCTCGCCCCCTCTGTGCTAGTCTGAGCTTTGTGCCCTGTAATGGTTCTGAAACCATCCCAGACATCACTTAAGCAGTTTTCCCTCAGCTTCTGCTCCACCTTCTTCTTGTAGCAGTCTTTTGCCTCCCTCATACAACGTTTCACCTCCCTCTGTGCTGCCTTCATCTTTTCCTTATCTTTAGTCCTGAAGGCCATCTTCTTCTGGTTGAGGACAGCCTCGACTCCTTGTGTTACCTATGGTTTATTATTTGGGTAACGTCGAACAGTGTTGGGGCGAGGAGGGGCACCACATCTACACAGAAATTAAGATAATTTGTGAGACAGTGAGTCATCCCCTCTAGATCCTCACCATGAGCTCCCAGCAGCACATCCCAGTTTATGATGTTGAAACAATCTCTCAGGCCTCCTCTGCTTCAGGAGTCCATCTTCTGATGGAGCAAGTGAAGACACCCTGCCTTTGTACCAGGGGGTGGGGCTGTATGTACACTGGGTTGTCGTTTGAATTGCCCCGTGGAGGAAGGGCAACAGCCTTATATCCATCTTCTACATTGGTATACAGTAAATCAATTATCCTGTTTTTCCTGGTGGGCCAAACGTTATCATTTCAATGTCAGGCTCAGGCTTCAACGTGGATTCGATGCCTAATGTTGTTTCAACGTTGATTCATCCCTTATGTTGCTATATGGGATTTGACTGATTCCTCCAAATGAAACTTATGTCTATTGAAAAAAAAAAACAAAAAAAAAAAACTAGATCATAAAAATATGTAAAAATCACAGAACATTTTATTCAGTCGGCAGTACCTTAACACCTAAACACAGAAATACATTTCCTCTGCCTTTTCAAGATCTAAGACCACAAATAAGACCGACATAAGGCAAATGTGAAAATAATTTCCATGTCAGATGAAAGATGTACAGGTACAACAACTGTATGCAAAAAACAACAAAAAAACACTTACACACAGTACAACTAACAATTCACATTGGATGACCAATCTGACATCCGTAATGCTGACTGTTTAGGGGCAAAAATCTTGTCCCTTCAATTGTGAGATGATTTCCATTTTGAGGGGACTCTCCTAACATTCTGATAAAAATGATTTACTGTTTTCTGGGTGTATAACCCATCTTTTCACAAATACTGGAATATACTAAGGAGAACCAATAGAGCAAATGGACAAAACAAGAAGGCGATAGTGAACTGATGACACCAAATCAATCCAGAAGCAGATATTTATTTTTGGCACAGTGGGTTTGAATGTTTAATAGTATGGCAGTGAATTCTCAGCGGTCATTACATTTTCTAGTGTTTCAGACCTCACTGGCCTTTGTCATAAACAATTCCCTCATTTCAGGAGAGCTGTGAAATAAACCAACCAACATGCCAGTCTATTTTATACTGGCACATCTTGGTTCCAATATGGTTCCTTAATCAAGGGTTAAGTGGTGTGTTACAAGCAGTTCAAATTAAATTCTACTTAAATTCAAAAATACTTTATTGATCCCCAAAGGGAAATTGAATGTTATTGTAAATCATATTAATTCAGATGAACTGGCACAAGACCTTCACAGATTACCAAAGAGTACATGATGGAAATTAGACATGGGTATTATACAGAGTAGAAACTCCATCAAGTGTTTGTAATGATGTCTTCAGTCAGTGTTTTAACTGCCTGACTGTGATGTCTGGGGCTGCAATACGAGCAGTGCTACTGTACACAGTGCCCTGTCTGTTAATCTGAGAAATAAGTTCACCATTAGTATCTGATGCAGACAATAACATGTTGAGGATCGCATACCTGACTTTGTATTTGAAGAACTGAATGCATGTGGACAGCTAGGTTGGCGGTTAGGAATGGTTAACCAAGGCTTGTTGAGTAAACACTTATTTTTGGCATGTCAGTGCTGGCATGTTCCTTTAGTTGGACAATCCCATTGGCATGTTTTTAAGCACATATTGTTATGATTTTCCCTGATTTATCTGTACGGCAGAAAAGACTGAAGTGATCCTCAAAAGGAATGAGAGGTTCCTTACACCAAAAAGGGGTTTTGACTGTTTATACACCCAAAAGGACTGGGGCCTCATGCATAAAAGAGTGTGCAGTTTTCACACTAAAATTTGGAGTATGGAAAAATTTAGAAAAGTGCGGCGAACAAAACAAAATTGGATGTATAAAGCCGTGCATACGCACCTGTCCTTTATGAATCCTAATTTGCGGGAAATAGAGCACAGCTGCTGGTCCGCCTCTCGCCACCCATCAATATGTAAATTAGTATAAATACCCGGAAGTCTGCCACCAGTGAAGCAGTAACCATGGCAACAGCCTTGTTTGAAGCAGTATAAGTATTTATAATGATAACTATATATTTTATTTAAAAGGTGCTTTCAGGACACATAAGGTCTCCTCACAAAAATAAAAATAATACATTTTAAAGGAAAAAAAAATCAAAATAAATAAAGAGATGCAAATACCTGAACAGTAGCGCTTTCAAGACAGTTAGCGTGTCAGAGAGTACCCGGAGAAAACCCACGCATGCACAGGGAGAACATGCAAACTCCATGCAGAAAGACCGGGGCCGGGAATCGAACCCAGAACCTTCTTGCTGCACGGCAACAGCTCTACCAACTGCGCCACTGTGCAGCCCGGACTGTGGGAGGAAACCGGAGTACCCGGAGTCCTCCCACAGTCCAAAAAACATGACTGTTAGGTT
>NW_006800881.1:11596-16864 GCF_000485575.1 Poecilia formosa | reverse complement strand
CTGTTTGGAGTTAATCTGCTGATCCAACCCTGTTTTCTTTTTTCACTTAGAATGAAATTACCCCACAGACGCGTTTCATGCGCTTCAGCGCACAGACCAATGTGTTACATCTTTAGGAGACAAAAACTGAGGAAATGTATTATTTACATTCTAGTGAGGTTTTCACATCCTTTTATTTTTGTTTTTTTTATTTTGTGTTCATGTTAGCTTATTGTCTGAGGATAAATGCGGTTCAGTTTCATGTTTATGTTTAAACAATAAAATATTAAAATCATGAAAAACATCAGTTTGGTGCTTCTTGGTCTAATTAACTAAATTTAGTCAGATTTCAGTGGATTTAGGTGAGTTTTGATGCTTTGTAGTTTGATATTGTCCACAGAAAAAAAATTTGCATGGCTGCCGCACATTTTCACCCCAGCCAAAAAGTGTGGGTATATTTATGCTAACTTTGATGCAAAGTTAGTCTTTATACATGCCGACTTGTGCGTAAAATATGACGTTGCACATTTTTTGTGCGAACGCAGCTTTATGCATGAGGCCCCTGGTGTTTAGAATCTGGGTTCAGAGAACCAACAAAATGAAACGATTAATAGAATTTATAGATCGTAGTTCCTACGGATGTGTGGACACCATGACCAACTATATAGTTCAAGCTTAATGACAAGCTATGTTAATCATTTCCAAAATGTACTCCATGTGGTTAAGATTAATCTCAATAATTCTTAACAGCAACCAAAATACTTATGCAGACTTGAGTGTTCCTGGCGTTTTATGGCAAGACTTAATGCAAATGGACATAATAACCATTCAAAGGTCGGTTAAAGCATGTTTTAGTGCACACATGAATAAAGTACACATGGTCCACATCTCCACATAAGCACGTCACCCTTAAAATAATATTGAGGACATTCAGTATAGTCTTCTGTCTTTCAATATAACCATGAAGAGGCCTACATGTACACCTAACACAAAAAAAGGAAAGCATTGTGCCCACTGTGTGGCAACAGTAACATCCACAGAGCAAGTTTTTACCTCATCTTAAGGTTACTAAAATATAAACCAACATTAAAAAGACAATTTCACAAAAACAGCATTGTACACAATGAATGATGTGAAGGTATGAGTCCTCCGGTTTAGCATACAGCAGAACTTGTTATTGAGGTAATCAGTTCACAGTAAGAGAGACGAGCAGAAGTTTACCTTATTTTAGAGCAGTTGGGAAGGATCACCTGTTTAAAACAAGACAGGAACACACACAGACACAGTGTTTTCTTGGATGCTCACAGATTTGGGACACTGAACCACAAAACAACTTTCGAATGTAGGTGTCATTACAGAGTTACTGTGGCTTACATTCACATGGTTTGTCTGAATGGGTGATGAATGCACGCACCTGCAATATCAGGGAAACAACAAGCAAAAAAAACAGAGGCACATTCCCCTTCTGAGGCAGAGGGGTTACGGAGGACTTCTTTTTCTTTTCCTTATTATTCTGTTTTCTACCACAACATCCCTTTTTTATGACAGATTCTCACACCTCTTCAAAACAGAATCTGGAGGCTTCGGGTAGTAGCCGATAGTGCAGGGCTTATCCGGGGAAAACCTGGGAAACTTGTAATCCAGAGGAAGATCTAGACAGAAGAAAAACATGGTGATTGAGTGGCTGGCTTGCTCTGGATTAATAGATTAATATTTGGTTATTGATTTACGGTTCAAGATTTGATAGTAAATCGTGCACATGCAGTAAATGTTCAGTCCAGCATAGATAGGACTTAATTGTATCTCTCAGTTGTAAAGAGACACCACAAACTGAAATATGTCCTGGGTGAATTTTCATAGAGATTGAGTTAATGAGGTAGTATCAGTAAATGTTTGCAGACTGATGGTGCCAAGCTCATGGTGGAGGCTGCTTTCTTTTATTGAAGACTCATTCTGCAGCACTGTGTTGGAATTTGGAACCAATTTTATCTGCGGCTTCACATCTGCATCTGGTTCAGTTACTGCTTTGATTTGTGTGAACATTTCTGTGTTGGAACCGAATGATGGGAATGTTTAATGTGGCTGTGTGAGGTTTTTATTTCAACCACTGAATCTTTAACATCAAACTGTGATTTCCACACACAACACTACGAGTTCTCATGTTGCGTCTTCATACCATATGCACAGATTACAAGAAGTAGCATGTATATGTTTATCCTGTTCTAGTGGAAGAAAATCAAAGGTAATCTCACAATTTTCTTGAATACTGACACAAGTCCTGTTTTTAAGTGAAAAGGAACCAAATCAATCACATTTAACATGAAAAGAGAAAGCAAAGAAAGCTCTTTAGATTAAAAAAATGAATAAACATGAAGCATCTATTACTTTATTTTCTACACACAGGCCACAGCTGCTATCTGCAAGTCAGTAAGCTGATTTCTGCAACACCACCTAACAGGAACATTTTGTGTTAGTTTTTCCAAGTATAATTTGTGGTTTCTTTGATGGCCTACAGCAGAGGTTCCCAAACTGTGGGGCCCACCCCCAAGAGGGGGCGCCGTGCCATTGCAGGGGGGGACGCTGGAAGCTGTCTGGATGAAAAAAACAAACAAAAAAAAAACATGAACGCTGTATGCGCTGGGTTTTTACCTTAGAATGACCAACTCTATGTTATTCCTATGTCAATTTGATACAGTAGAGGCTTCCACACTTCCATATCTGTGTCCTCTGTCACTTTTATCAGCAGTTAAAACTGTTTAATCTGTTGTTAACATGTGGTAACCTGTTTTTCCGAGCCGCCTTTAAACGCAACATGAGCGCTACAACGCTTGCGTTGGGTTTCCACCTGTGAAGGAGACCTGCTGCTGCTGGGCGGAGTTACGCAGGTGACCTGAGTGAAGTTGGCCCCCCCACCTTCTTCAAATCAGACAAAATTGGTGTCAAACGTTTGTGCAGCAAAAATTTTCATTTGTGCCACTATCATTTTAAAGATATAAAGAAAGTTGGATTTCATAAAAGTTGGGGGGCTGGTTGACCTTGGATGACCTCTGGAAACATTTCTTTATATCTTTAAAATGATAGCGGCACAAACGAAAATTTTTGCTGCACAAACCAGCACAAACGTAGCACAAACGTTTGACACCAATTTTGTCTGATTTGAAGAAGGTGGGGGGGCCAACTTCACTCAGGTACGCAGGTGTCTTAGAATCATGGCAGCAAACCAGCAAAACACAAAGAACTTTTCACAGTTTTTCCCCCAAACTAACAGACTGTTGAGTAAAGCTGTTGGATGCAGGTAAAGTTAGCTAAAAGATGACTAGCTAGCTAATATCAATACAGCAACTTAAGCTTGTTAACAAGTAGCTTGTAGGCTACTGGTGTTGTTGTCTATGTTCAGATACGATTCATTTTGCCCCCCAAAAAGTTGATTCCCCCCCTTGTTTGTCTGGAGCCAGGGCTGAGTATAACAGGAAGTCTCTAAGAATCCAGCCCCCACCCCCTTCGCTCACACACATCGTTCAACCAGACAGCTATTTGTAAGCCATAGGGGGGCCCAGAAATAGTTTGGAAACCACTGGCCTGCAGCATGCCCTAGTATCAGTGAATTGCTAATGTAAAGTGCCACACAAACACAAAGGTTATCATGACAGTCCTACCTGTATGTTTTAATCTGTCTGTACATACAAATGATTTTGAATGTGGAGCAGTAACCACTCTAGAAGTAGGCAGAATGGACACCAGAGGTGGCTTTGATTCGCTTCAAATGGAATAAAACATTTTATATTATTTTTTAACAGATATTTCTGTAATTACACTTTAATCTTCATTATATGGTATGTTTTTACCCCACCTACCTGCTATGTGCTCCACACTGGGGATAGCCATGGTACTGTATGTGTGAATACAGTGGCAGCACCAAGTCAGCTTCTGGTGCTCCTCGTTGCCCCCTTCGCTTTTGTGCACGTCAACAAAGTAGGACCCCCATCGGTTAGACATGGCAGAGGGTGACTTCATGCCTTGTTCCTGCAGAGATATTTCACACACAAACCAAACTGCACTAATTTGTTTGAAGACTAATTTTCAGACAAGTTCAGCCCTGTTTAAGGGAGCTCAGAATTCCAAAGAGCACATCACACAATATAAATATCTTTTACAGGAATATACTCAAGTGATGATTAACAATCATGGAGAGAGCAGGATGGGTTAGAGTTACATCCAGTTTTAAAAACTGGATGTAAAAACACAATGACTGTTATCAGCATTTTAAAAATTGTTTTTGTACACATCACTTAATTTAATCTGGAACAGTTGCATAACAGACTCAGTGGGAGAACCAAGAGTCAGAATTAGCCAAAAAGACCAAGGAGTTTAAAAAAATGGTTGCAGGAAATGCTCTGACACCAACGGCGCCGGATTCATTTTTGAGGTGGGGGGGCCAGGGGTGTTTCGTCATCTCTGTTTCGCACTTTGAATGTCAGGCGCGTGCTTGTTCAGTTGACACGATGGCACCTGTCAATCAACTCATTGGGTTTGTCGCAATTTGCCCCGAAGTCAGCGCCCCTTACCTGGAGGACAAAGCTGTCGGGTCCATCATGCGAAGCAGCCTGGTTACTGATTTACTGATTGCTGGCTATTAAATGCGCTGCAGTGAAACAGATTTGGTGAAAAATAATCAGAAAAAATTGTTAAAAGTTGTGGGGGAACATGCACAAAGCATTTAGAGGAAGGAATAAAGTTTATTCCATTTTCAAAACTGGTGTCTGGAAAAATGCAGGATAATGTCGGCTGCAGCATAAATGCCTGCAGCCGACCCAAGAACAGCTGAATACAGAGATCCGCTGTATTAAAACACCATGTTTGTATGAAGGTTTTGTCATTATTACATCATATTCTTAATGGTTAAATATCAATGCGTGAAGCTTGGTCCAAATATGTGCTGTGTCTACAAATGGGTACAGTTTGCTACAGTTGCGGCGCGTCTCTAAATCAGTCGCGCATGACGCCAAAGTGCGTTTGGTGTGAACGCACCAAAAGTGCAACGCGCTGAACTTGAAGCGTCAGAGGCGTTTTTTTAACGCGTGTAACGCGTTTAATGCGAACGCACCATTAGGGAGTTAAACGGTTGTCCAAGCAGGTGACCCGTCAGGTCTGCAGTTCGCCAAACCACAAAAAAAAAAAAAAAAAAAAAGAAAGAAAGAAAGAAAAGCTCATACACCGGCGACCTGCCAGAACCGTGTCTGGTAAAAAGCTCAGGAGGGATCCAAACAACCACTCTTAGATCTATGGGAA
>NW_006800881.1:6770-10686 GCF_000485575.1 Poecilia formosa | reverse complement strand
CCTTCTCTCAGTGCTAGAAACAACCAATCAGAGGCAGGAGAGTTTTAGTGCTGTCAATCACAATCTCATGTGGTGCTGCTCATCCTTCCTCCCTCTTGATTTGTGCCGTGCTGCAGCTAACATAGCACAGAGCTGTGCAGATTCAAACTGTGAATGCTCAGTTTAGTTAGCATAGCTACCAATGACAGCAGATAAATGGTTTCTTGTAATGATAAGTTGTTTCTCCACCTTTAGCACAGTGAGTCAATGAGGCTAATTGAGAGTGCTAAGAGCGTCCTACTAGTTCTGGTCAGAATGGTTCATTACTTTAACCAGTAATTCAGGAAGGAGGTGGAGGAGATTGATTGTTTTCACAGATTATCTGTCTCATAACAAACTGCTACGACATGGTGACAGCTTTAACAAATATGGAGAAAACATATTTTTTATTAAAGTTATGTACTGCAGCCTGAATAAAATGCAACTACATAACATTTTTGAGAAGTCTGGATTGCTTCATGTGTATTTTGCATGTTGCTTTTGACTGTTGCTGATGGGGAGACATTTCAGTATCTAAAACTAATAAAAAATTTAAGCAACCTACTTGCATACTGGATGTGGACTGTTGGATGTTAAATTCATGAGCAGTAAATATTGTGCTAATTATCAGTATTGAACCAAAGAAAGCAAGGCAGATGGAAGCCTTTAAAATTGTGACACTTTTTATGGGTCAAATAGACTCAAAAAATTCTAACAGCAGCTGTGCAGGGGGCGGGGGAAGAAACAAATTTTTTGTCAGGGGGCCCAAGATTCCTGGCGGCGCCCCTGCTGAATGGCTGTGTTAGCACCACAATACATAAAAGATCTGCTGTTGTATCAACCTTCCAGACCTCTCAGATCTTCTGGTCCTGGTTCTGGTTGTGGTCTGCTCCGTGTCCCCAGAATCAGAACCAAATATGGAGAAGCAGCATTCAGCTTCTATGCACCACAAATCCTGAACAAACTCCCAGAAAACTGCAGAACAGCTGAAACACTGAATGCTTTTAAATATACCCTTAAAACCCACCTGTTTAGAGTTGCTTTTGAAACATTATCAATGAAACAATCAACATTTTGATGTGTAATGACTGCACCTGACAATTGTTGACTGTATTTTCTACATCTTTGTATTTTTCTTTGCATGTTTTTATGACGTAAAGCCCTTTGAACTGCCTTATTGCTGAAAGGACCCAGTCTTTTACACGACTGAAATATCAGTCCACCTGATATTTCAAGAAATTCATTGTGCTCTGACTAGATTCCCACATGCAAGAGGAAGAGGACCTCAGCCTCACTGATCCACCACCATACATAACATGTTTCTGTCATGTATGCTGACCTGCAGTGTTTGCTGTCAAACTTTTTTTTTCCTACCCAACTGTATGTTGTAATGAAAAAGGTTACATTTTTCTTTGTTTTCAGAGTCAGGTTATGCAACTGAAACACAAAAATCACAAGTTAAAGGGGAATGCCGGGGTTGCCCAATGTGCTGCCGCTGCATTTTTCTCATGAAATGGATGGTCAGTTGGGTCAACCCTAATGGAGCTGAATGTGACTTTCTCTCTAAATCAGACACACAGTGACACATAAGATTGTGATGCAGAGGAAAAATAGGAAACTCAAGCCTTCATCTGCCACATTTGTGCTGACTTTTCATTCTGCAAATCGGAACTCTGTTGATTAATATCTGCTGCTGTGTGACACAAAAGGCTGCACTCTGTAAAAGTTTTTCTTCTATGTGGTTAATTTCCATTTGTTTTACACATTTTCAGCAACATTCATTTTATGGAGATTTTCAAACAGGGGGCAGGGTCTGAAAGAACAATGGTTGCTAAATGGAAATGGCTTCCTCAGTCATCAAACTTACCTCAAATTTTCCCCTTTTCTCCTGCGGCTCCACCTGAGTCTTGTTGGACAATGCTGCGTCACTCTTCGGAATGCCCTCTCCCTCCATTTCTTCCACTATCATCACAGTCTCCCACTTCCCAAAGGTGGTGGCAGGGAATATGTCTGACCTCATGCTATCTCCAAAATACGCCACCTGCAGATTCAGAAGGACAAAGCACCGTTTCATTTCAGCTGTCTCATAGGGACCATGCTCTCAGCAGCAAGTAGAAGGAACCACAACAATGTCTCTAGGATGAAAGCCTTGCAAAACTATTCACACCTTTTGAATACCTTCACATTTTGTCATGTTACAATGTTACTCAGGTTTGAATAAAGTTAAATGTACTAGTGAAGTGGAAAAATATGTATGGTTTTCTAAATTATTTACAAATGAAAAAAAAGCGTGGCATGCATCTGTATCAAGTCCCCTTGACTCAACACTTTTTGTCTTTTGGGGGTTTGTCTCTACCAGCTTTTCACATCTGGAGAAGGAATTTTTCGCTCATTCTTGGGTGTAGCGATGAACTCAGACCTGAGCCTTCAGAAATTCATAAATGCAGTTACAAAGTCAGCCTTCAATCACCTGAAGGACATTCCAGGTTTAAGATCTAAAGGGACTCATCCAACCTTCCAGACCTTTCAGGTCTTCTGGTTCTGGGCATGCAGAGCAGACATAGAGAATCAGCATTCAACTTCTATGCACCAGAATCTGGAACAACCTCCCAGAAAACTGCAAAATGGCTGAATTCCTTTAAATCAAGGATAAAAACCTATTTGTTTTGATTTACAAGAACAGGAACATATGTAATGTTTGCTGCTATTTCATAATTGCTTACTGTATGATGTTTTTATTGTGTAAGGCACTTTGAGCTCCGGTTACTGAATTGTGCAATACAAAATAAATTTTATTTGACTTTGACTAGCTCATTTTAATATGAAAATGCTGTGATGTAAATATGCCATCTGCTTCAGCTGCATATTTTTTCTTTTGTTGTACAGGAAGACGAACCCAGTCTCAACCTCTCATCGATCTTCACATTATCTTTGCATTCCCACAGTATGAAGCTGACACCACCATTTATCTGTATAATTGCCCTGAAATGAAAAGCTGAGTCGATGTAAACATCACTGAAGTAGAGAAGAAGCTACTTGTACTGTCTGACAAGTAGAATGAGCACCTACTCAAGTGGGTGTGACTAGAGTCTATACCCATGCTAGTCATCAGCACTGACAGAAAAGCAATGGTGGTGTTCTGTCAGATCAGCATACGCTTAGCACGAAGTGATGGCTATATCTGTCAGACAATACGCTGTCATTACCGTATGATTTTATTTAATCAGCAACATAGAATCATGACGTAGATCATCATATACTTTGTTATTAACTGTATGACAACCTGTCTTAGCAGTTAACTAGTCAGACTGTCATCAAGCAGCAGGGAGGCCAGTTTTACACGGGCGTGTGTTGTAGCTGACTGCAGCTTTAGTCTCTGCTTTAAATACACGTTAGAAACCACGACAATGCATGTATATCTATGTAGCTATCATTGAAAACAGTTTATTGACTTATTTTCATCGTAACCTGTCGCATATGCTGAACTGACAACTCATCTGAAGGTCAGACTTCTCAATGCGCAGGCATGTGTACATGTGCATGTATGCTACTCTGACAGCATATGATGATCTGATAGAACACCGGCAGAAATCACATTTCCACCATATTTTCTTGGAATTGCCCTCAGCTGGTTCAATGAACCAGAGCCACCATCTCTCATTGCTCAGCAGAGCCGATTTCAGAGCCAAACGATCGCTCTAATAAATATTTACAGAGGCCAAGAATTCCAGCACAGAAGCAACACATCATAGAAGGGAGTCATTGCTGACAGAACCATAAAGACATCTAGACAGCTGGTTAGACTTTAACTAGCTATTATTTTAAAGGCCAGTACTATGTGTTTTCCAGGCACATAGTGTCATGCCATAAACTGTTACCTCTATATATATCTCTCTCT
>NW_006800881.1:0-6020 GCF_000485575.1 Poecilia formosa | reverse complement strand
AAAATGCTGAATTGCTGAAAGGTCAGTAACATTTAAAAGATCTGGGCTAAATTGCTTGGCTTGTGCACATGCAATGCAAACTGTGAATCTGAAGGATCCAAAGCATACTATTACCATAGAAAATACCATAACTCACGAAACATAAATGATGGCTATTTCCTTCATAAAATGCAACATGGCTGTGGGATGGAATCCAGACAACATCACAAGTGGCTCCAAGCACCATCAAAATATTTTTAGAAATCTTTATGTGCCTTTATTTCCGTGTCCCTGATTTTTGCAAAAATCTTTCCACATTTTTAGTGTTTTTATTTCAGTTTCAGCTGTGAAAAGCCATCACTGGCAAATCCTACTATTTTCTACCTGAGCTTATGGCCTGTAGCTACAGCATGTAATGGACCATGGTTTGACAGACATATTTAAGGTTATTCTTTGACTTTGTACTGGTGTAGGTGGTTGATTGCTGCTGCTGTTATTCTGGTGGAGAGGTGCTCTGGGGACTGTAGCTCCGAGACACAGCTTTGTGTAAGTGGGCAGTGCATTGCATGAGGAAGGATTACGCCACCGAATGGTTGCCAGTAATATTTGAGGATGTCTCAAACATATTTTGATGAGGAAATGACTCATCATGAAAATGGAATTATAACAAGCCTCAAACATCAGTTGTTTAGCCTCAAACCTACACAGTTGATGGTGATATATACAAGGGCTGTTTACTTTGTTTTTAATTTTTCGCAATTTTTCTATTTTTCTTGCACCATGGTATTAGACCAGACTCTTTCTATATTGAGTCTGTCTTGTGCCATCTATCCTGAATGAGTGGTCAAAACATTTAAAGTTGTAAAGAGAAACACGTTTTTCTCAAAAGGGAGGATGGAAGGATGAAGATAGAAAATTCCCTGAATAAGCAGCCCTTCCTCTGATGTTTTTTTGTTTGTGTTTTTTGTCTGGTTGTAGAGAATCACGCCAGTTGACAGCCAAAACCTGTTTAAGAAATTCTCAATTTTTGGGGAGCTGTGGTGGCGCAGGGGCAAAGCACAACCTATATATTGATTGAGGCCTTAGTCCTCATGCTGGTGGTCACAGGTTCAATTCCCAGCCTTGTGACATTTGCCGCATGTCTTTCCTGTCAAACTACTTTCAAATAAAGGCCACTAGAGCCAACAAAACCTCAAAAAAAATTCTCAATTTTTATTCCAAAATGACAACACTGCCTGGTTACAGTTCCAGTCTCCATGTCTCCATGAATGCATGTGCGCAAGTCAACAAGGTTAAAACAAACACTTAAATGAATGCTGAATTTATATGATGTTCATGCAGCGTATCATTCTAACTTTTGCTTTGTTTCTGTTTTCCAACTGCACAGAGAATTTTCCGGTAAACACCTGATTAAAAACATACACTATATTGCCAATAAAAGTATTCGCCCACCTCCCTTGACTCACATATGAGCTTAAGTGACATCCCATTCATTTCAATATGACGTTGGTCCACCCTTTGCAGCTAGAACAGCTTCAACTCTTCTGAGGAAGGCTGTCCACAAGGTTTCAGAGTGTTTGTGGGGATTTTTGACCATTCTTCCAGAAGCACATTTGTGAGGTCACATACTGATGTTGGACGAGAAGGCCTGGCTCTCAGTCTCCATTCTAATTCATCCCAAAGATGTTCTTTCAGGTTGAGGTCAGGACTAGGTGCAAGCCAGGCAAGTTCATCCACACCTGACACTGCCATCTATGTCTTTATGGACGTTGCTTTGTGCTCTGGTGCAGTCATGTTGGAAGAGGAAGGGGCCAGATCCAAACTGTTCCCACAAAGTTAGGAGCATGAAATTGTCCAAAATGTCTTGGTTTGCTGAAGCATTCAGAATTCCATTCACTGGAACTAAGGGGCCAATCCCAGCTCCTGAAAAACGAATCCCACCTCATAATCCCCCTCCACCAAACTTTAGATTTGGTGCAATGCAGTCAGACAAGTACCGTTCTCTCCTAACCCATCAAACCCAGACTCATCAATTTGCAAGATGGAGAAGCGTAATTCGTCACTCCAGAGAACGCCCTTCACTGCTCTAGAGTCCAAGCAGCAGTGCATCCGACGCTTTGCATTGCACTTGGTGATGTATGAAATGGATGAAGCTGCTCAACCATGGAAAACCATTCTTTGTAAAGGCCTGTCATGATAGCAAATTTTTCTGAACAATTAATTGTCTCAAAACTTATTGTTTGATAGACCATTTTAAACTGTTGTAATGGTAATGACATAATAATGCAATATTTTCCCAACATCTCTTTTTAAAGATATTTTTAATTGCATCAGTCCCAGTGAAGTCAGCTTGATAAATTTGTCTCTTTGTTCCAGATTTGTTCCTCAATGTTTTAAAACTGCTGCTGTCTGTCCTCTGCTAAATAAGCCCAACCTGGATTCCTCTCTGCCTGAAAGCTGCAGACCTATCTCTAAACTTCCTTTTATGTCCAAGATCCTTGAGAAGGTTGTAGCGCAACAACTGAACTCTTTTCTTGAGGAAAATGATCTTATGGACAGTTTTCAATCTGGTTTTCGTAGACTGCATTCCACAGAAACAGCATTATTAAAAGTTTCTAGCGATGTGTTGACAGCTGATTCTGGAAGCTTCACTGTGTTTATTGTTCTGGACCCATTTCAGCTTTTGACACTGTGGATTTCACTGTCCTTATCAACAGACTAAGAGATCTTTTTGTTATTTCTGGCTCTGTTTTAAACTGGTTTAACTCTTATTTATCTGACAGGTCTTTTCCTGTTTTCATGAACAGTGTTCACTCTGATGTTGCTCAGCTGTCCTGTGGGATGCCCCAAGGTTTAGTTTTGGGCCCACTCCTCTTTTTACTGTACATACGCCCAATAGGTTTTATTCTAAATCGCTACAGTAATGTCTCTTATCACGCGTATGCTGATGATAAGAGATCCTCTGAATTTTATAAATTGACTGAACTCAGTAACTGCCTGTCTGACATTAACATTTGGCTGAATGACAACCACCTGCAGTTAAATGCAGGCAGGACTGAGACGCTTATCGTAGCTCTTGATGATAAAATCACAGAAATCAGGAAGCATCTTGGGTTTTTAAACCCTTTGAATAAAAATAGCCTCAGAAATCTGGGTTTTCTCTTTGACAGTTGTTTGTCTTTGGACAATCATTGCAAACTGTTAATTCGCAACTGTTTTTACCATTTAAGGAATATTTCGAAGCTGCGAGCTATTTTATCACAGAAGGAATTAGAAACGACTGTCCTTGAATTTATTTCTTCTCGTTTAGAAGAAATAAATGCTTAGACCCTTTTTGTGGGTCTAAGTAAATCCTCCATGACTTCCCTTCAGTCTGTGCAAAATGCTACAGCGAGACTTTTAACTAGAACCTACATAACAGATCACATAACTCCTGTTCTGGCCTCCCTGCATTGGCTCCTGGCGTATTTTAGTACTCATTTTAAAATTTTGGTTTTAAAAATTTTGGCTACCAAATATATATTGGACCTTCTGAAGCCTCTCTCTCCATCTAGGACTCTGAGCTCTTCTAATCAGATGCTGCTAACGGTACCCAGAACTTATTAGAAAACCTGTGGTGATAGAGCATTTCAGGTGGAGGCCCAATGCGTTGCTCTGAGTCGACTGACACATTTAAAAAGTGCAACTGGTAATCAAAATAAACAAAACCAAAATCAAAAATACAATGGACTCTCAGTCTCTGTGAGGGTTCTACACAAACCAGCCAGAGAGAAGCTGAATGGATTCCCAAAAATAATTGTAATTTATTACAAAAAGTCCAAAAATAATTCAAAAATTATGAATTGGGCCCAAAACTGAGGTCAACATAACAAACTACAAGTAGTAACACAAAGAACTCAAACACAAAACTGACCTAACAAACAAGACATGAGGGGAACTTAATAGTGGCTGATCAGACCACTGCTGACACACATACAAGAACTTAAACAAATACTGGTCAACACAATACTAAATCTTTAAATTAAATTAGAACTAAACTGACAAAAAGAAGAAACATTAAAGAAATGATCAAACTAATTTCAAGAAAACCAAATTTCCTCTCCCCCATGCAAACAAATGGAATAACCCGCTGAGGAGGTTTGCCAGCCATATAAGGGCATCCATTAGCTGGAGCTCTTCTGTGACCCTCCAGCAGCAGCTCCAAAGGAAACTGGTAACTCAAAACAAAGAAATTAATTTGTTGCATTTAACAGAAATATAAAGAACCGACAGATGAAGTTAACTAAATGTGTGCACTGCAAATAGTCAACTAAAGTGTCAGGCTAATGAAAATAATTTTTAAAAATAAAAATCTAAACTATTCACTAATTAATATGTAAACTAATGCTAAGGATGAACAAAAAACGATTACCATTCAGGTCTGTGTGACAGTAGGGTCAGCTGTCACAGTCTCCGTTAACAAAAAATGCACTTGAATAAAAACTAAAAGAGAAATAAAAACTACAATCAACCAAAAGAGTGCAGATTAGATTTTGATAGAGAAGATTGGCATATCCAACCAGCTGATGCAATAGTTCATTCCTCCCTTACGCCAAGGAAATGAGGAAGGGGGGCACCAGAGTTGAGCCTTTTTTAATTCAGTGCCATCAATAGAAAGAGAAAAAGGCAGGAAGAAACAATAAAGCTGATATATTAAAGTGAGGTTGATAATTTTCATTTATTTATCATGCAATTAAATGATTTATTGCTTATTGCGACAGGCCTAATCCATAAAGCACCCTCACCCCCCACCTTATTGTGCAAATCTGAAGGCCACATAAATCTGCTCATATTCTGCTACCCATATGGCAGAATGAGTGAAACGTTAGGCAGAAACTGTCATGATTTACAGTTGAAGGTAGACAACTGTAGTCTACCTCAACTGTAGTTGAGGTAGACACGGTGGACCCAGGTTGTTGAATAATGATGATGGTTTTAATGATAAAATACAAAAAACACACAAACCAGGCAGCACAGGTGAGCAATGGCAAAGTACTCTCACACTGGTAGCAACTGAGATCAGACTGGAGACAATAGACACAACTTTCGACAAGGACCCAACAAGGAGCAGGGAACACAGGTGGGATTAAATACACAAGGAAGGCAATCAAGGGAAACGAGGGACAGCTGGGGACAATCAAAGGGTAGATGGGACAACAGGAGATGCAATTGAACACAGACACCTAAATAAACACAGAAAAACCAAATTCTCTCAAACATTGAATCCACGTTGAAGCCTGACATTGAAACGAAAACTGAAAGTGGTCGTTGACTTGCATGCTGAATTACTGTTAGGGTTTTAACCATAACTGACACGATGATGGTTGTTTCAACCATCATCTGAATGTGGATCTACATGCATATTTGTGTTGATTTTTATATAGAAAGAAAGTTAAGGAATAATGTTGATTCATGTACATTCTTTGGTCTGATAGGGCTACATCATAACATACCATGAAAAGTTCCTTCACTGGTGTTAAACACACTATTTTGATGGCAGACGATGGATATTCTGTCATTCAAAATGATCTTACATTACCATATTTCCAAAAATGCGTGCACACAAACTTCAAATATGACAGCATGGCATTAATTTTACATTTTATTTAAGAAAACAGGTATACATGTATGTATGTAAACATATTTGACTTCTTTTTGACTGTCAGAACAACAGCCTATTGTCCATGGAAGAACAGCGTCCACGAGGTTAAGCCGTGTACCGTATGAACTAGAAAAACAGTATGAGTTGGGGTAACCCAAGTTTGACTCTGGTTGGCATCAGAGGGGGTTATTGAGAGGTTACTTTTTACTTCATGTAGTCTACTGGTGGTCGGTTACCCGGTAGACTATAGGCCTCTATCGTAGGCCAAATTTCCATCATTTCTACAGTGTACAATATATATCCCGCATTTCTACAGGTAGTGTTGAAGATTTTAGGTTATAATATTTCTTAAGAAACTCTCTGACTCAATCTTCTTCTGATCCCAGGTTCTCCCAGCGGG
>NW_006800880.1:55974-62810 GCF_000485575.1 Poecilia formosa | reverse complement strand
TATTTTTATGAAGAGGCTATTTTAACCTGGGTTACATAAACAACATGGCAGAGCTTTATAATATTACTACATAAAGCTAATTTTTAAAGTTTAATCAGTAATACTTTTATAACAAATTTATGTCAGATCATGATTTCTTGGTTAATGACAAGTTGTCATAATGAAGATATTTCGAATAATGTCAACTTTGTATTAAAAGTGTCATTATTTACCGAATGACGCTTTATGACAACAGTCATAACTATTCATGGAGACTTATTGATGTTCATGACAGGTGTTATGTCATGTTTATGACAGTGTCATGACAGTCTTATTCAACCCCCTTCAAATAAAGTGTTACCGATAATTTTATCTAATATTGTACACAAGGTTAAGTTTAAAGACTAGCATATTTTAAATGTATTTTCCTAACAATTCCCTCTTTGATCTTTCTTTAAGAGAGATCATCCAATTTCATGATTTTTAAACTTAAGATAATTTATAAAAGAGGTATAAACCTGAATTCAGAAACACCATCTTAAAGCTGAAAAATGAAGCCTTTTTTTAGTATGCAACCTTCTACATAACATCACTTGTTTAAATGTTGGCAGATTCATTGTAAAATAAATCAGACATCATACAAGGACAGAGATCCTAAAATGAATGTACAAAATTGCCTAGCCCAGAGTCATGGATTATCAAAAAAAAAAAAGAAACGATTCAGAATGCATAAATTTATCAATCCCTTAATGTTATACTTAAAATGTTTTATTTTCTAAAGATTAAAGTTCAATCAAATATTCCCGATGTAAGAAGTGGGATGATACACAAATATTTGTCCAAAATTATCCAGGAAATAAATGGGCAAATTAGACACAATATACTGCATATAAAAGACTTGCAAACTATCAATAAACCTCCAGTTGCTGTAAAAGAAAGACAATTAATTATTAATTTTTGTGTACAATTTTTACATATCTTCATGTTGTGTCTCTATATTCCTTGATCCTCCTTGAAACAGAAACATGAGATCCTTGGCAGGTCACAGATAAAGATGAAACATTTTCCTTATAGATTTTAAACTCAGGCTCATCACCTGAGTGAACGATGCTCACCTTGGGGTTTATTGTGCCCAGATTTTTGGTGAGTGTAACAAAGAGGGTGTTCCCTCTTTTCCAATTTGATGACACTGAAAAAGGAGTAGATGTGAAAGAAATCCTGATGAACTTCTGGCTGTGAGGTCGTCCTGCGGCCAGGGCTGAAGATTCTCAGTAGCACCAGGTCCTAGTTTCCTTGTTGTTGCTTTGGGCCATCCGCAGCTCAAGAGTAGTGGAACAAAGTCTGTCAGTCATATGTCATCCTATCTGGAGCTTCTCAATATATTTTAAAATAAAGATTAGTCATTCCTTCCAATTTGAATACATTTTGCTGTGCACAGATCTGCCAATTGATGCTCCAATTTATTCCTTCTTTTTCTAAGTCATATACTGGTCCATTATCAAATCTTATTCTATTTTATTATTTTTATTCTAAAATCATACAGTTTAATCCAACTGTTAAAACTAATCATTAAATTTATTATCAAGAAGGAATAGATTTTGTAATAGCTTCTCATTTATTTATTTCCAGATTATCATTTAATTCCTTATATTGACTATCTTTCCTGTAAATGTTCCTTTTATACTATAATTCAGTAGGCTTAATGTTTTAAGTATCTGGGTTATAATTGTATTTTATCAATCTCTTTGACCCCTTATTATATATGAATCCCTAATAATAAATTAATGATTAAAAAAAAAGAACCCGGGCCACAGAAAAATTGCCAAGTCTTGACCGGTGATAAAAAGGTTGGGGACCACTGGTCTATAATACTTTTCTAGTATGGAGAGACAATAAGAAATACTTGAATATCCCTTCTCTCATTTCAATTCGATCCCTTCTGACTTTAATTTGACTGGAGGAAGAAACTAATTGGACCTTATCGCTTAGTAATGTTTGACATTTGTTGTCTTGCTTTTCTTGTGAGTGTGGGAGGCAGCACAGAGTTCTCTTCTGTTTTTAGTGTTTGCAACTGATTCAAAATTGATAAAAACGATAATAATAGTGAAACAATCTGGAACATGCTTCCCAATTAAATTTTTAATCTATTAGGTGGGACTAAATGTTTACTTTAGTTTCTTTAGAAAATTGAGAAACTATCAGTAATAATTGTCAATCTTCCATAAACCAGCTCTTCTAGCGTGGAAACTTATTTACAAACTTAACTTGTCTCCTATTACTTGCTATATTTGGAATAATGGGAATATTAGAATAAACCACTTTTTAATAAGAATTGGATGGTAGATGGTATCACACTGTTTAAACCATAGACATACATGAAGAATAGACGCCTCATATTCCTCGATCGTTCTTGTTTGTTGTCACTGATGTGACGTAGGGCCACCATCTTGGAGTGGTCGACCGCCCCAGTTAGCGTTATATGTTTGCCAGACTGTGCAATTAAGTATCAGCGGATTTAATTAATAACAACTCGCTAAATACTAAATAAATCTTTACGCTTCTTACCTGGAAACCTTATTCAAACAGTTATTATAGCAACATGTACAAGGACATTTTTTTTTTTTTTTTAGGTATTTTTGAATACCCTGGATGGCAACAGGGGTCAGCAGCATCCTGGTAGTCCTCCCAGATCCATCACCAGTTTCTTGGCCTCTGTCAAATTGAGCTTCAGGTGGTTCAGCCCACACCATGCGACAAATTTGCCTATAGAAACCTGGTGCCAAGTTGTATAGAGGGTGAAAAGGAAAGGAGAGAGAACAGTGTCATAGAGCCCCTGTGTCGCTGACAACACTGACACACAAAGTGTCGTAGGCGCACAAACTGCTAGTGGTCTGACTAACACTGCCGCACAGAATTGTGTCCTCACACAATTCAGGACACAACGGTGGGATCCATTTGCATCACAGTCAGCTTCTCACCCAAGATGAGCCAGTAGAGTTTGCAGTAGAGTCAGATGGATGGTATAGAATCCACCGGAGAAGTCAAAAAACATAATTCTCACAGTGCTCGCTGGGCTGATCCAGATGAGTGTTTACACAGTTGAGCAGCAAGATGATGGGATCCTCAACTCCAAGTTTGGGGAAGCAGGCAAACTGTAAGGGGTCCAAATAAGGTTTGACCAGGGGCTGGAGCCCAGGATGAGTCTCTCTAGAATCTTCATGATGTGGGAGGTCCTTGGAGTCACAGGGACACCGCTTCTCTGCCACCGGAACAATGCAGGATGTTTTGCAAATCACAGGGATCCTCTTTAGGCACAGGCTCATGTTGAACATATACTAGAGGACTTCACAGAGCTGGATGGCACAGCCTTTGAGGATCCTCTGATTCACACCAGCGATGATGTTTAAAGTAGAGGTGGCCGGCTGAGGGGTGGGGTATGGTCACTGAGTAAAAGAGGAGGACAGGAGGAGTGAGACTCGCATGGGGATGAAGGACTCTGAGGAGGGGAAGTCAGGGGGAGAGTGGATGGACAGCAGCAGTCGTATTCATGAAAGTGTGAGTGGGGACTGCCGGGGCCGCTGTCATGATCTGCTCCTCTACAGCCAGTTTTGGCTTATTTACCCCTTGTTTCTGTGACTTACCTTGATTGCCATCAGCAGTTTTCTGTTTGTTGATCCATTTGTGAAGCCCTCCACATTGTGATGTACAGCCTATTAAAAGAGAACCTTACCTGCTCAAGTCTGGTGGTTACTCTCCTGAGGATCCCATCATTATCAAACTGCAGGTGAAGCCACTATTTGAGGAGCTGTCTTACATTTTTACCTTCTTTCAGTTTTTCTTTCTGTTTTAGAGATGACTGTGTTCTTTTAAGAACCAGAACTCTGTTTATAGCTGGATCTGAGTTCTGAGCTGCTTTTATGCTCTCTTCTGAAAGAGGGTGGATCAGCTCTAACATGCAGCTTTCCTCTGGTAGTGTATCTACGTTATATGTGACAGCTGTGATCCAGTTGACCTGCCCCATGTTTTCTCCTTCCATGGCTTTGCTGATTATCTCCAGGAGACAATGATTTTGTCAATGGATTTTGGTCTGCGGGATAAAAAGTCAGCATCTCCATTGGATGAACCTGGTCTGTACTTGATGGTGAAACTGTAGTCTGACAATTCCGCCACCCAGCGGTGTCCTGTGGCATTAGGTTAGGCAGTCTTGATGACATAGGTGAGCGGATTGTTATAGCTAAATTTGATCAATTGCATTGAGAGATCGGTTGACCAGATCCATAATTTGTAGATTCGTAGGATTTGCAAAGAAAGGCTCCAAAAATGTAGAAAAAGACAGGACAAAAACAGAGCAAGCAGGAAAGGCAAGGAAAGGGAGGGAGCAGAGGAATTAAGCGTCTGCCTTCACCGAGAGCAAGAGAGAAGTCTATTACAGAGCAGTGCAGATGAGAATGTTGGTTGGTGTGGCCCAACATGTGAAGCTAAATGGAAAGAGATAGACTTGTCTTACAGTGATATACCTTTACAATCGGAGACCACTGTCTTATTAAAAAACATACAGTTTCTTACCTAATACCCTTATGGATAAAAGTACCATTGGATTTATGGCATAAAATATTAAAGCAAGAAAAAATTTAAAGAACTGCTCGGGTTTTAAGATGGCCTGCTTATGATAGAGATTTTCTCTCTGCAGGAATGGACAAGAGATTTACACAGTGGTCACAAAAAGGTATAACAAGTTACTGGAAGATTACAAGCAATAGTGAATTAAAAAGTTTTAAACAATTTCAAGATGACTATAACCTGGAAAAATGTGACTTTTTAGATACCTCCAGCTAAGACTCCATTACAATAAAAGTATAAAATTTCTGGAGGAGGACAAGACAGGTATACTTAAAATCCTATTAGATTCGAGCAACGGAAGACCTCCCAAAAAAATAAAAAAAGTTCAGATGTTACATCACCTGTTGGATACTCAGCAGCTTCCTTATTGATACATCCTACCTGTGGAAATTCCGTCTGTTTTATACTTTGTCCAAGATTACGGTAAGCTCTATTTAAATTATTTATAATTGGCTTTCCTTAAGCTGCTCTATTACTTCATGTTTACACGACTGGCGGTTGAAAACGTTTTAGTTTATCATACTGTCAACAAGGGTTAGGGTTAGGGGTTAGGGTTAGGGGGGAGGGTGGGGGGATAAACTTTTTGGGGGGCAAAATGAATCATAGCTGAACATAAACAACACCAGTAGCCTACAAGCTACTTGTTAACAAGCTTAAGGTGCTGTATTGATATTAGCTAGCTAGTCATCTTTTAGCTAACATTACCTGCGTCCAACAGCTTTACTCAACAGTCGGTTAGTTTGGGGGAAAAACTGTTTAAAGTTCTTTGCGTTTTGCTGGTTTGCTGCCATGATTCTAACACACCTGTAGCTCCGCCCAGCAGCAGCAGGTCTCCTTCACTGCTGCACAGGTGGAAACCCAGCGCGAGCGTCATCGCGCTCATGTTGCGTTTAAAGGCGGCTCGGAAAAACAGGTTACTAGATGTTAACAACGGATTAAACAGTTTTAACTGCTGATAAAAGTNTTATAGCTTAATTGGCCACCTGGCAATTTTATGCAAATGAGGTGGGCCGTGTAGCCAAGGGAGACGGCAGATAGAAGGGAAGGCGCTGCTAAGGGAGCGACTGAGCCGCACGGTTTTTCAACCGTAGTTTGTTTGTAGAGGTTAGTGAAGGACTTTATTGCTCTTGTAAAGACTTACTCAAAAACTGTGGAATAAATTTTTGTTTATATTTTTACATCGGAGCGCTACGGACATTTTTTTTCCTCTTCAAACACACGAGTGCATCGGAACTTAACCTTGTGGAAACCCAAACACAATTGTTACAACAACTTTTTATTTAACAGAAAGAGCCAGACTTGCTGCGAAGGTCACGTTACATATCACTCTATCGGAGCTTTTTAATTTAACGACTTTCTTCCGGCAATATTGCATCTTTATTCTGCCAATATATTCTGCTAATACGACTTGGTTCTCGTAGTATTATGACTAGTATTGTATTTGAAAACTAGAAAATTCCTGCAGAAATTTTAAGGGGCCTGCCAACTGTGCCCATCACTTTAAACCCAGCATTTCAAATTTGACGTGACAAATAGATATATGCAGGTCTGACATACTTATTCCACTACTACAACACAGTAACTGTAAATATTGTCAGGTGTATTATAACAATATGAGTCACCATTGAAAAGCAGGGTATAAACCCAATGTCAGTGAAATTCAATCCGAGACCGACGACTATAAGCTTCGCACATGACTAGCGTAATGTAAATGCAAAGTATACCTGCTAATCACCACTTAAATCGGTGGTTCCCAAACTTTCTCCTGCCCTCCCCCACCCCTCCTCTCCCTATGGCTTACAAATAGCTGTCTGGTTGAATGATGTGTGTGAGTGAAGGGGCTGGTGGGTGGATTCTTGGAGACTCCCTGTTATACTCAGCCCCGGCTCCAGACAAACAAGGGGGGAGGGGATAAACTTTTTTGGGGGCAAAATGAATCATAGCTGAACATAAACAACATCGGTAGCCTACAAGCTACTTGTTAACAAGCTTAAGGTGCTGTATTGACATTAGCTAGCTAGTCATCTTTTAGCTAACTTTACCTGCATCCAACAGCTTTACTCAACTCAGTCGGTTAGTTTGGGGGAAAAACTGTGAAAAGTTGTTTGCTTTTTGCTGGTTTGCTGCCGTGATTCTAACACACCTGTAGCTCCGCCCAGCAGCAGCAGGTGTAAACCCAGCGCGAGAGTCATAGCGCTCATGTTGCGTTTAAAGGCGGCTCGGAAAAACAGGTTACA
>NW_006800880.1:39684-55123 GCF_000485575.1 Poecilia formosa | reverse complement strand
GGCCCCACAGTTTGGGAACCTCTGACTTAAATCTCGTCACTTAAAGAATGATTTCCGATTATATTTACTAACTCCTATGGTTTTGTAAACATGACTGTTGCAGTTTTTGAAAGATGACACCGACATAAATGTCTAGATGTGCTTATTGCATGAAAATCTGCCGATCTGTGCCGTCAGATTTTCCTATGCGCTCTGCCACAAGGATAGATTGTTGGGTAGCAGATATTCAGAACTCTCTTCAGATGCCTCTCACTTATATGAAAACTTTCTGTCAAGCGTTGATCTGATATGTTTATACTTAAGCCTAAACTCGAAATGAAAACCTAAAAATCTCCCCCGTGTGCCCTCCATTGCTGTGATAATTTCATTATGACTGATCTTTTGGAGCTTGAGAAAGTTTCTCGGGATCGAGAAAAAAAGTTGGGATCTCAAGAAAATAAGTCGGGATTTCTTTTTTTTTCTTTTTTTTTTTTCTCCATGTCCCCTTAGGGGCCCCGTATGATTCGGAGCAGAGGTTTGCAAGCAGAGATTTGATATAAGCAGAGACATGTTTTGAGCACGAGGAAAAAGGTCTGAGAAAGCACAGTGAATATTTGAAATAGAGGCAGAAGCTTTATGTACAAGCCTTAGAAGTTTTAAGAAGAATGACACAAAGTCCTGCCTTCAAACTCAAAATGTAAGCACCAATATTAAGAGTTTTGACAACAAAAGACATGAAATCTTGCTTTCAGATTGAAAATGTTTTAATGTGTGCTCTCAAATTATGACAGAAAAATTCCCCCATATAAATGTAGTTTACAGACAAACCAGAAAATAAATTTACCTCCATCCTGGTCACAACAAATGGGTGGTGGAGGGCTTCATGGCTGTACGTAGCTGGTACTGTGTGTAACAGAGGAGCCCCATCCCGTCGCAATTATGGATACAAAAACTATAGCTGGGCAAAGTGAGAGTTCATCTATTACATTGATAGAAGATGAATACATCATCTAAAAACTGGTTTATGGACATTTTTATGTGTATTTGTGAGCCTGCTGCTTTATTATTAAACTTAGTATAATTTAATATTTTTGCATAATTTTTATCCAGGTTAACTTAAAATGGAGCCTTTACTGTTACAGGTTAATTTTCTAAACTACTGAAACGTAATTGTTAGTGATGCACAAATATAGAAAATTGGGCCGATGTTGACATCCATTGTTAATACTGTGTTATGGTAGGAATTAGCAATATCTCAGTTTCTCCTTGCTGGTTACCAGTCTAATCCTGTTAAATCCAGCTACTTCCCTGTTGTTCCTGGTTCCTGTGATTTTTTTTTTGTTCTGCTCTGGCTCCCTATCTTTCTTGTGTCTTCCATGATGTTTGTTGTAAATTTTTTGTTCCTTCTTCTTTCATTGAAATCCAGGATATTTACTCAATGCCTGCTGCATTTGGATCCATCTGCACAAACACATCATGATGCCTATAATTAGACAAGGAAAAAATACAAATTAGAACAACTAAGAACAGACTTAGCTGAGGTAAAAGAGAAACACAGCTAATGTAATCGGAATTAGAAATTAAGGAATACAGAATAATGACAAAACTAGAATCTATAATCAAATCCCAAAACAACCCGAGATCCTAAACAACCTAAAGCTGTTTAGAAAATGACTGATCCATTTGTGACTCTTATACTTGTGAACCTTAACCGCATCCTTTGATACTGTTAACCACAGCAATCTTTTATCATGGTTAGAACACTGGGTTAGCATTATAGCAGCAATGCCAGAGTAGTTCCATGCTTACTTGAGTGAAAGACACTTTTATGCTAATGTTCGTTAAAAAAAAAAATCAAACAAAAAAAACACCTCAGCACTTGCGTGAAATTCAGCAGGGTTTGATTCTGAGACCACTGGTATTCATTGATGATTGTCAGATTTATCTGCGCTGAGTGGTTTAATAGTTTTAGCTCTATTAATCATCTGTTGAAATATCACGGCCCAGATTGCATCAAACTTTTTAAGTTTCAATGATGAAAATACGCTTTAGTGGCTTCTTTTAGATGAAGCCACTAAAGATTCTATTTCCATTAACTTTCTACTTTTCTTTTACATCAGAAGTAGACCTGGATTAGCTCTTCTGTGTGCATATTGTGTGTATGCTTTGTCTTCTCAAACCACCTGTTTGTGGCAGACAACAACCAGTTCCCCTAAGCCTGGTCCTAGCTTTGTTTGCTGCCCCTTCTTGTAAGGTTGTAAGGGGGAGTTTTTCTTTCCCGTCGCTACATTCATGTTCAGTATTATGCATTCTGTTGGGTTCCTTCGATTGACTGACTTCTTTCTATTTCAGTAACAAAGTAAATCTGATTGCATTATTTGATAATGAGGATCAAATGACTATAATCTGTATGATCAGACTGAATTAAATTTTTGTAAAGTGCCTTAAAACTACATTTATTCTAAATTGGTGCTACACAAATAAACTAAACTGAAGCAACTATGCATAAAAAAATGTACTAATAACAGGGAAACTCTGCATGGCCTGTTGCTGGTCATGAGTTTATTTAGCACAGCTTTGATTGCAGCTGTGAGAATTCTACATCACAAAAGGCTCTAAGCTTACACTCCCCCAACTCCTCAGAAAAGGAAAGAAAATATTCTAAAAAGATGTTGCATTTCTTTATTGTGTAGTTTATATTATGTGGATGAAAAATTGTTAGTTTAAAACAAAATTGGTTTGCAATTGTGCAAAAGTGCTCGCCCTGGACAGCATCCATGCAGGAACTCTCTGCTACACAAGAACAATAATTTCATCTTTGTTCTGACTATATAATGTTTATCTTTCAGCCTCATGAGAGTTCAAGTAACTGGACCAACACCAGCTCCACCATATCCAGTCTCTCTGCCCAAGTACCAAGGATATCTGTGTCTGAGCATCACAACAGTACCATGGCAACCATCAGCACAGCAATCAACTTCATCCACAACAGGAGCAGCTTAGTTATTGCATACAACCAGACAATTCCTTCTGAGAAAAATGCACGATCTCAACAGGACCAGTGCTGGGAGACCTATGTTGGACAGGTTTCACAAACATACAAATACACACACACTTATGGATGTCTCTGATACACCCATAAATCTGTACAAGAAAAATTTGCATTCAACAGCAACAGAACTGCTACACTTGGCCCACTGGGAATTAACTTGCTTTAAAAAAAAAACAATTTGGTGGGCCACTGGAAAAGACTATTGTTTGTTTTTGCTGGCTGTGCACAAAGGAGATGGCCTATCAGCAAAGCTATTCAAACCTAAGATAGTATCCAAACGCTAAACATGTTGCAGCAGCACAGACGTCCCCAGTGCTAATGTCAGCATCCACAGTTTTTAAAAAAAATTCCAAAACACTTGAAAGCTGAATGGATATAAAGCATTTTATACCAATCAGAACAACTTAACTGATTTAAAAACAAAAAATATTTGTTGTTGAGCTCAGATATATAACCCCTTTTAGCAGCAAAAGGGGTTTTTGAATTGAAAATGTTGCCTCTTTTGTTATACAGTTTTTAATTAAAATGAGATTGAGAATATTTAATTACAGACCCTGCAATTAACTCAATCAAAAATTGTGTGTGTTAGGGCTGTCAACATTGAAGTATTAGTGCATGTGAATCATCTGAAAATTTTATGCATGCATAATGATTAATCAAACAACCTATTTTGACATAAAAGTCACTCTCCTGCAGAGAATTAGCTAGTTAACTGAATCAACTTATGGCCTCGACACAGGGTGAGCAATGAATGACAGAAAAGATGAACAAGTTCACACCCAAGTTCCATCAGAAATGAATGGAGACGGAGATTTCTAGATTTAAAACTTTTAAAACAAAATTAATTCTTTTAAACCTTCCTGAATATAAAAACCTAGAAAAATTTGAATCTTCAGAAAGGTTTGGCTTGAGACAATAAAACTTAAACATTTATTGAAAATGTGCATAGTGTTGGTTTTTGATCTGGGCAGTTTCCCAGGGCAGTATCAGAAGGAGGTGGGGCACCCAAGAACTAGAAAATAAAATATATCTTATCTGTCAGTTATCCCCTGAACAGATTTGCTACTACTTGTGTGCACGTGTAGTGGAGTAAGTGTCCCTTAGTTGCTGTTGAGTACTGGTAGATTACATTACCTGTTTAATTGCTTGCAGTTTAATTGGATTGAGCGCAACAGAAGGAGGGGCTGGCCCAGAGCACAATTACTGCAAGAACCAGAGCTTACACCTACAGTGTTGGGGATCAAAAGATTCAGTTAACACCCTTTATCTTTGGAGCAGTGTTGAAAATTGTATTTGGTTGCAATCATTTATCTGTCAGGACTCTGGGTTTTGGGTTGGGATTTTGTTTCTTGGCTGTTTCTGTTTTTATCTAGTTATTCCTTCCTTCAGTCTCCCTTGTAGTTCTATTGTTACTTTAGGTTTAGTTCTTTTATGTCTGTATCCATCCCTATCTTTTTTGGTGGTTCTAGTCATTTCTTTGTTTTGTCCTTCTAGTTGCTCTAACTCTATGTTCCTTAGTTCTTATTTAGAGCAGTTTTGTGTTTTGGTTCTTTCATAGTCCCCCCCACATCTTTGTCTCTTTCTAGTTACATTAGTTTTAGAATTATTTCCCTTCTGTTACTTTCCTCAGTCCTTGTTTCCCTGCATATCTATGTAGTTTCCCTGTGCCACTTTCTCCCTGCCCCTCAGCCCAGCTCTTACTTTCTTCTCCCATCTGCAATCAATTAGCTCACCAGCCCTGGTTTTGTCTATCTCTACCTCCCATTCTCTCCCATTATTCATCAGATCCTTATGTTAATTCTCCTCAGTTCTCTGTGTGTCCCTGGTTCTCCCCCATGTCTCCTTACTGGATGTACTTTGGGTTTCATGTTTTGCTGCTACCTTGGATCTTCTGGTTTTGCAAGTGTTCCGTGTCATGTCAGTAAATCATAAAACTCAGCAGCTGCCTCCACTTTGGGTTCGCACTCCAACAACCAACATCATGACATCACCTACATTATCCTGGGACTGTGTGCGTGAATGTTGATATGAGGGACATCATTTAATATTCTTGGTGTATTTAGATTCATAATGTAAACTAAGAATACATATATATTGTCATGTTGGGTTCCAGTTTTCTCACCCACATACAGAACACACCAGGAGAGCCGATAAAATGATAATGGTTCATTTACAAGCAGACAAAACAGTATGAAATGAACGACCAGACCTCTGACGGAGTGAGAGGGTCGGACTGTTGAGGAGAGGGAGACGTTAGTGGTGCGTTCAATGACGTGGGAAAAATAAACTTGAAAAGTGCGGCAGAAAAACCTTACTTGAGTTAGTGAAGTTTTAAACGTTGAGAGGAAAGGTTCTTTCGAGTTCCAGGGTCCTTGTTCTCCAGTTGGTTTGTGGTTCTGATCCAGGGTTCCAGAGAAACTGAATTCGACGGGGAATTCTTGGAAGAGGCGACGGAGGCAGCAATGGAGGGCGGACAGATAAGTTCAGACACGGAGGAGCGGACTGACAGCCAACGGTGATCTGGGAACAGACTCTTGTCTTTCTTGACTGCAGAGGACGAAAAGGGACTCGGGCAACCAGTGGGTATGTACCACAGCGTCACGAGGGGAATCACAAAGGAAACTGGTTCTCAGGTTTGTACAAAGAGTCTTGGAGACTGACTTGAGCTTGTCTGAAGAGAGAAACAACAAGGAAAAGTTACTCGGAGAAATCATACAGATTAGCCGTAACAGGGGGCTCTGATTACCAAAACTGGAAAACACTCAGGCGTCTAAGTGTTGACTCGGATCTTCTTATGCTCCAGTTGAGTGTCAGATTAGTCACAGGCTTGCTCTCCAGGGTGCAGTCTCTAGTTCGCCATCTACTGGTGTGAATAAGGAAGTAGCAGGCAAAAACAAAAAGGAAAACCCAACCAACAAAAACCCCAGAACCCAACATATATGTACACGCATTCATGTACAAGTATATATGTGTGTGTGTGTGTATATATACATATATTTATTTATATACTAGTGTACAAGGCAGTGCCTCCCACTAGTGCACTAGTGGGAGGCAGTGAAATGGTAATATTTTTGCTAATGTTATTTTATGGTAAAGGCAGTGC
This sequence comes from Poecilia formosa, assembly GCF_000485575.1. Taxonomy (NCBI): domain Eukaryota; kingdom Metazoa; phylum Chordata; class Actinopteri; order Cyprinodontiformes; family Poeciliidae; genus Poecilia; species Poecilia formosa. The sequence goes on along the minus strand of NW_006800880.1, from coordinate 48,989 downwards.
ACTAACTGCAATATTGAGGCTTTTATTTTTGAATATGCATCAGTGGTTGGACTAAACTAGTTATATAACTCCCCAAACAGCAAGTAGTTCTGAATGCCAGCTCAGCCCTCCTCTGTAGTAACTGAGTGTTCCGTCATCTCTGTAGCTCTGACATTCCGCCATCATTGTAGTTCTAAAGTGCAGCTCTGCTCTCTGCCAATTGTCATGTGAGTGAGACACACGGGAAGACAGAATTATATCTGTTTGAGCCTGTCAGTTTCACTGAAAAACACAAGCAGTCCAAACATTATTAGGGTACATGCAGTGGTGCAAGCTGCATGAACAGTGATGAAAAAAAAATAAACTAGAAAAATTTCTGTTCCTAGCAAAACAGTGGTGAGAATGCAAATCTGCAGAATGATAGTAGCAGAATATGCAAGAAAGAGATGGACAAAGCACAAGAAGTTGAATAAAAGCAGAAGGATGCTGCATTCATACATAGTAGAAAGCAGAAGGGGCAGAAAATTTTTCAGAAAAATAAGAAGAAATCAAATTAAGCAGAAGAAATCATTAATAGTAGAAGAAAGACCCTGGTGCAGAAGCTCCCCTCTTTAGGACTTAGTCCCACAGTGGGGAACTGGTTTGTGGACTTTCCTCAGACTATCAGGAGCCACAACACTGTCTTCTTCTTCTTCTCCATCACCCTCAGCACTGGCTCATGCAAGGCTTTGTGCTGAGGAGGCAAACATATGTATGCTTGCTAACATATGTTTGCCAAGCATACATACAGAGGTGAAAGTAGTTTAAAGTAGTTTTAAATTTTTGGTGGTACTATGACAAAAGTGTGTGTGTTGTGTGTGAGTATATATATATATATATATAAATTTAAAAAAATCCCTTCTCACCCTCCGCGGGTGGTCTCTTTCATCCTCTGAGCTCGGGTCCTCTACCAGAGGCCTGGGAGCTTGAGGGTTCTNCAGGGGTGCACAATGTCCAATGGACCCCTCACTGCAGGTTGTACGCCCGCGTCAAGGATCCTAACCTCCCTCAGCATCAGAGTAATTCCACCACCTGGTGACACGCCTCTCTGTGTGACAACAGCATATGTGAAGAAGTCCCTCCAGGAAATCAACCCCCGAAAGGCTGCAGGCCCCGACAACATCCCAGGACGAGTACTGAGAGACTGTTCACATCAGCTGTCTGAGGTGCTGACTAGGGGTTGCACCAATTAGTCGACTAGTCGATTCTTTTTTCTGCAATGATTTTTTTCTGGGCTAGTCGACTAGTCACAATCACATGACTAAACAGATTTTTCCAAGGAAATGAAAGAAAGTGGACTAGGTGAGTTCGTCAGAAAGCTCAAATTATATAAAAATGTAAATAATTTAACAAAGACAAACTGTAAATTACAGTTTGTAATTTACAGTTACAAACTGTAATTTGTAGCCTATGCTACCGCCCCTATTGCGGTAGCATAGGCTACCGCAATAGGGGCGTTGAGCAGCGCGGTGGTTAGCATGGTGCCCCGCATACAGAGACTTTAGCCCGCGGTAGTCAGGAGTCCGACTGCCGTCCTCCATTCGCTGGGCCCATGCCTCTCTCCCCCTGCTCCGCTCTCTCTGCCCCCTTACAGTCAGATTGCTGTGAAATAAACTAGTGCCGAAAAATTCCTTAAAAAAAAAAAAAAGACTACCGGAGTAATGTGCGACAACGTGTCATGATGTCAATCTTTTTTATCCCTCAACTACCCCCAACTGATCAGCATCACCCTGCGTATTGAAGCTTTTAACCTTCAATACGCTCTTTAGATCTTTATGCTTCTAAAGAGTGCAAAGATCTTTATAAGATCTTTGCACTCTTATAAAGTTATGGTTTGACTACATCTGGAAACTAAGTCTGAGGATCTGATAGAGGCGATCTCGGCCGCCGTCTGCATGTCGGTTCAGAGAGCCGAACCGACTCTGAGTCAGCAGAGCGTCCTGCTGCGCATCGGGGAGCAGCAGCAGGAGGCTTCGCTGAATTCAACTGTAATCAAACGGGATCCATTCATAATAAGTTTAGTTTGTGATGTTCCAAAAGCACCATTGTGGTCAGTGTGATAATTTGACTCCTATACGAGTAGCTATCCAGAGATCATCAGCATCAGCCGGTGTTTGGAAAAAAGAAAAAAAAAGAAAAGTCAGACCCGACTTTGTGCAACGAACTTTTCTCCGCTGCTCACGAAGAATGATCTGTTTATTGCTCTTTTAATTCTGCATTCTGGACTTAGTAAAAGCGGGAGAAGGGAAGGGGGTGTCAATATTTGCCGTGAAAATAGCTGATAAAGCCTCCAAGTAGTTGTTAAGGTTTTTGCGCTTACCACACTATGACGTCACCGCGACTAGTCGACATCGACTCGACTATTATCATGATGTAGTCAACCTTAAAAAATATGTAGTCGTTCAACCCCTAGTGTTGACAGACATCTTCAACACCACACTGTCACTGTTATCTGTGCCCACCTGCTTAAAGACCGCCACCATCGTCCCTGTCCCCAAGTGCTCCACAGTGACGACCCTGAATGACTACCGGCCTATAGTCTTAACATTGGTTAAGACTAACATGGTTACTTCGACATCCCCAGTCGACACTAACTGCCAAACAACTAGTAGCTCAGTGTTCCAACATCTGCAGACGGCAACTGCTGTCACAACTTGAGATTGACGAGGTACAACACAAAGGGGAGGAGCCAGGACGCCAGGTCAGAAGGGAGTTAACTACAACTACCCGCCCAGAGACTGGGTATGTAGCCCCAGTAATGAACGAACCATCTGAGCTGAACGAGGCAGCAACTGACCTGAGAGACAGAATCATGGCCCGAATGAACACCAGACAACCCCGATGCCAATTACAATGGCTGAGTGAAGTACCATCAGAAAGTGTCATTGAAGATGTGAATGCAGCATTGAGAACAATCCCTACCAACACCATAACTGAAACCAATGAACTGATATACGGTTAGAGGCTAAGATCNTCAAAGATCGTAGATCCACGTTCTTTGAGCCAATATGGCAAAAATTGGTCGGGACTTTTTCATATCCCGTGAATATTGGTCGGGACATGTCCCTACCGTCCCTACCCAAACCTACGCCCATGCATGAAACCCAACAATAAAGGCTTCAAAATGTGCAGCTCTATCCTGAGAAAGGTGCTATTACTTTTGTTTTGGTTTTGAGTAAAAATGGTGACGTAATTTGTGAAAAACGAGTAAAATTTCCAACTGCCAAAATATAGAGTGTAACTGAAACCAACTGCCGCTCTGTTAGAGTGAGAAACGGAGTGGATTTCTGACCCCAAAACATTTTTTAACTCACACTCACGCCTACAAAGATCGCTCTATTGGTATTAAAGTCAGTCATGACATTGTACCCAGTGTTTTCTTCCGTAAAATGTATTTGAAATTTCTCTAGGACTTACAGTTTTCTGTTAAGGCGCTTCAGAGTATACTGGTGTCAGTGTCACAGGGTAAACCCAGGCACCCAGCCATTCATTTTTATCCTTTTCTCAAAAATTTCAAAGCACAGGACACTCCATGTCTCTCTAATCGCTATTACTCTGAGTAAGGTACAGATATGAATCGCAGTACTGTCAAAGACGAGAAATGGTCCTCTCACACACTTCAACATATGTATCAGTTGGGACACACACTGTGTGTGTTTGTGATGAGTGCACAGTTGCAGAAAAGTGAAGAAAGTGGGACAACTTCACCGAAACAGGTTGTTTGAGCTTTCATGGTGTCCGAAGTTCTTTAGATAAGAATGCTGAACAAGCGCGTGCTTGTTATGATCGCTGAACAAGCACACGCGTATTTTACCATATGGTCAGTGTGGAGTAGCGAGGAGTCCTTTGAGGAACTATATCTGATGGGGAAACACGAATCGTTGTAACATTGGCATTGTTGGTAGTTTCTTCTTCTGTGGATTGTAGGAAACAGTTATGTTGTCATATTATGCATGAGCGTGGAATTTCCTGACAGAAAAGATCAATTTATTCTGTTTACAAGATAACGGACCCCACTGCACACCGGAACCCATTCTCAAACTGTGCTGTTGTCAGAGAAAACATTAGCTATTTTTGTGTAAATGTACAGTACAAACAAAATTTTCCATTTTCACCAGAAATTGTTCCTGCGTAAACAGGGCCTCAGTTACTACACAGATCTAAGCTGGCATTTAGAACTACAGAGATGCAACTTTGGCGGAACACTTAATACAGACAGGATGGCAGAAGAGCAAAGGAAGTAAGTTCCATATGACTCATGAAACCCGATGCTCTTAAACTGACAACCACTATGGACTGCTAAAATAAAAGCAACACAACCCTCTATAATAAAAGCCTTCAGATTTTTCACAGCAGGTAATTGTTGTTTTGAGCTTTATATGACCAGCTTAACTCAAGCACTGTTACACATGGAATTAGTTTGGCTCTTTAAAATGAAGCTTACTGAAAATGTTAATGCTTAATGCTTAATGCTTGCTGCACAAGCATGCATTAACATTAGCCTTTTTGCCAAAATAAGCATTTTAGCTGTTTTTTTAGCTATATTTAGTGTACTGAATGGAGGAAATTAATGTAAGACAACATGCTACTGACAGCATTTAGGCAAAATGTAGCATTTTATCTCATTTTAGCTTATACACTAATTTTAACATAGTTAATGGAGTAAGTCCAAATTAGTTAAAATGCTTGTGATTATCCACTTCCCTTGGACTACATTTTAACTAAGCTTAGTATCGATGCTAATTTTTAGCCTCAGAGCCCTGGGTTCCAATTGACGGGCACACTTTGGCAGGCCCCGTTTAAATTTCTTAAATTTTCTAGTTTATATTGCTATTTTCACCCTGTGGTTTGTACTTTTTTTTATTTATTTTTTATTTTTTTAAGTATTTAGTTAAATGTGAGGTGAGACAGGTATTTTCTGGCCTCATGGCAGAGGGCGCTTATGATCCCAGACATTGGTCTTGGGACTCCACGTCTGCAGAGTAACAGACAGTGACAGCGAGCTAACCATGTAGTAAATGAGTCAACTGCAGCGATATTATCGTTTTCTCTTCTCTTCTGACGACAACATGGATGCCTAGATTTCTACACTTAAACAGTTTTCTAAAGTGGATTTTCAATCAAAGCAGGAAATAATAATAAAGGAAGACCAACACTGGAGCTGAAAGGTTTTCTAAGAGACAGTTTGATTCTCAAAGGGAGTGGTATACAAGAAAAGACATGTTGAGGATAGACTTGGCTTTGGATGAATGGATATTTTTGTGCAGAATGAACAGCGCATGGATTTCATTTATAAGTAAAGGTAAGACGACAATACATTTTTTTGTTTAGTTTTCTAATGAAATGTTTGTGTTGTGGGCTACAGTTTTTTATGTGAAAAGAATTAAGTATAGAAACAACCCAAAACTACTGTTAGATTAGCTAATAGCAGCGGTAGCTATTCTACCACAGCAATTACTTAATAAAGCATTAAACCTAAAACCATACTACTACTACAAACTGAATGTTTGTAGTATTATTTGATAGTTTTTTGGTGTTGAATCCTAAAACATAAAGTGGCATTGTTCTCAGTTGCTATGGCTGCGCATATATATATGTGTGTGTGTGTGTGTTAAGACTTGGAAGCTACTAACCATGCATGGAGGGTTCCACCCCAGATTCAGCACCCTGAGACTGTACACAAGCTGTAAGGAAAGAGGCAGAGGACTAGTGAGTGTGAGAGCCACTGTCCAGGATGAAACATCCAAGATCCATAAATACATCAAGGACAAAGCCTCAACGGACGATGTGCTCAGCGAATGTCTCAGNGACTGGATTTTATTTCACTGTCATTTGTGAATGTTAGCTTCTCATTTTCAACAGTGGAGCTATAAATGTTGAAATAGGTTATCATTTTGGAGAAAATCTCAACATCAATATTTCCACTAAATAAGAGGCAAAAAAAAGTTTGATAGAGGAAAAGCCTCTCAGACTCTGAACCCGACAGCACCAAACTATTTTTTATATTAGACAATTAATTTAATTTCACATAATTATTGCGGTAGAAAACCATGTGTTTGTTAAATACTTAATGAAACATATTTACTGTGTTTGGTGTTTGTTGTAAATGACGAATAGCTACTCACAAAGAACGAGGTAATTAGTCCAAGTTTTGTAAGAGCGGAAATACTATTTAAGGAGTTGTTTTTGCGAAAGGATTTTGGCACCTCTCTAGGTCAAACTGACCTGACTCCTTTCATTCCATTTGCATGCAAAGCACAAAAGGAACCAAAAAATGACTTGGAAAACATGCCGTTTGAGAGATAAGATCAACAATCTGAGATAAATTGTCCTATTGAGCAATTCTGAAATGGAGCAGATGTTGAGTTCATGAGGTCTCAAATATTTTAAAGGTCGTCCAATACACACTTAGTATAAGGCACGCCAGAATCTTTGCGCAAATCAAGAGCAGCAACGCCATTGTTTGAAACTTTCCAACTCACATCAGTGAAGATGAGAGTGTATAAAAAAGGGTGATGTTAAGAATACGGGGAGATTTTTTTGTTGAGACTTTGGAAGATTTTTGAGTATTGAACTGATGAAACTGTAATGAGGAATCCGTGGTAATGTAATAAATCTCCGGCTCATCTATGGCCTAGCAGCAAGAACTACATCTCTGTGCGTTATTTCTTTTACTTATATATTTAAGAGTTAAGCCACCTTTCAATTCTCCAATAGTTTGTCATTTATTGAACGTTCAGAAACTACAGCAGCTGTGATGAGCCACAGCAAAGGTAAACAAAGGTAAAATAACTGAACAGGTGATCAACTCTAAACCACTCACACATTTTTACTCTCCGTCTCTCTTTGCCATTTAAGCACACCTACTGCCATGGCAACCTCTTGCACTCCACAAGCTGACCAGAGATTACGTTAAAAACATAACATTCAGTCTTTACGTATCAGGTTTTCAGGCTCTATATTTATTTTGCGATCATTAATAATCCTCCCTGAACACAGCGGAGGTTGATTAGTTCATTTTAAACTCCTGCTCTGCTCGTTATTTTGGTAATGGAACCGAAACGCACAGAATTGCGCAACAACTTGTAGAAACAATAATTACTGAGATTATTATTGTTGTTGGGTCATTAATTTGAACACGTTTTGTTGATTTTTTTGTTGTTGTTCTTTAATAAAGTTACGAACGTTTTAAGCCAATCAGAGGAGGACCTGCTGGTCTCAGCCTCCTGGCGGCGTTCAGTTTGTCTCCTAGGGTTTGATTCTAACAAAGGCTCTAACAAAGCACGGACAGTTCAGAAACAATATGAAATGGGAATAAAGCTATTTATTAACTGATTAAGTCGTGTTTTAGATTGTTCTTGAAAAACTAATCAGTCACGGCTGATTAGTGGGTGAACTCACGGCTGCACAGTGAACCCGTTGATTTTCTACAGCTGACAGCTGCTCCCCTCTCTTGCAGGTACTACGTACCCCCGCTAATTAAATCTTTTAGGGGTACGCAGTACCCTGCCGTAACCCCCTACTTTCACCCCTGGTAATCGGTATCGGAATCGGCAGCAAAAAACCTGATTGGAGCATCCCTAAAATAAACATAATACTGTCCCTTAAAATAGCAAGGTACTGTAGTGTGTTAATTATTTCTTACCACGGCTGAGTCCATTAGGGCCTCGAAGTATCCGACATTCTTCTATCTGGCCATATGGAGAGAACATCAGTCGGATGTCGTTTTCATTGCACTTCTTGGAGATCATTCCAATAAAAAGTTTTCTGTCCTCTACTGCTGAATACAAGCATAAAAGATTATCTCAAGAGTGACACACTAAATGTACTATGAAAATTCAAGAAAAGAAATTGTACTAATGTAATTAGTGGATTAAACAACTTGTTAAAAGACCTAGGTAAATATAAATTAGCGCTGACCATAAGGCATAAGGCATAAACATAGCACCGAAAGTAAGGAAGTAAGCTTTTATTGACTTATACTTCATTGCAGCAAAGGTATTGGCAGCTGGCACTAATGGCCTTTTTTCACTGGCTCTAATGAGCCCAGCTCCACTCTACTTGACCTGCATCACAAGCGTTTCCACTTGCATTTTTTTCCAGGTCCGTCCCTCCTTTTTTGGTTCCTGCACTTGCATGGGTGATGCAAGCTTAGTTCCTGTTCACTGATTGGCCTTTGGTGAGGTCAGACGTAGCAGCAAAAAGAGAAGAAAAACAAAGGGTACAAAATTTCAAACTTGCTGCAATACAGAAGTGATGGAGTGAGTTTGACACTCACTGAAGCTCCAAGCAAGCGGTGAACAATGACTTTTCTCTGCATCGGATTTCAATATTCAGCGGCAGGTCAATGGAGCAATGAGGAATGAGTTGTTTTTCTTGACGTAGTGGAGAGAATGGAAAGCTTCTGTTGGCCGTTTCAGAGCCCTGACTCATGCTAACACCGCTGCCATCCAGACAGCAGCGTCACATTCTGGTGAGCAATGTGTGGATATATCTTTCCAGTTTTTACAGTATTTTATGGCTGCCTACACACAGTCATGAAAGACATTTGAAACATGAAGTTTGTCGTATTTTGATTGTAACCATTGTTACCATTAATTTGTTTTTATGAGTTTTATCTTTGTGTGAATCTTGATTGTCATTTTGCTTTTGTTGAACTGGAGTTTTCCCTGTTGTGAGATAATTAAAAAATATTTCTACTATATGATAATTATTCTTCTAAACTTGCGAGATATCAGTTCTCTAATTAAACAGTTATGAACTATTTATTGTGCAGAACATAAAAATGACCAATAAACTTGAAAAAAACAAGAGTATCATTTTATCCATGGCTCTATGTCTTTACAGGTATAAGTAATTTCCTTTAGTCTTAATTTACACAAGTTACTTATATTATGTATGCCTGAATGGTAAAAAAATAGTGTATACACAGTGATGACATAGTTACTTTGAAAAAGTAACTTAGATTATTGACTACTTGATTTGGAAAGTAACTAAGTTACATTAAAAGTAACTTTTTTAGTTACTTTCAGCAGCTGCTGACAACACTCCGCCACCTGTGAAAATAACATTGATCTTTGCCAATAATTAATTGCAGGTTATTTTATAATGGTAGCAATAAAAGGTGGTCTCCACTTATATGGTTGAACTGAAGGGGAGATTGTTTAATGGTTACAACAGTACAAAAAAGTTTGTGTTCCAGTATTGTCTAGAAAACTATAAATAGGATTCTAGACACTGCCCCCACCCCAGAGTCCAGGTTCTGCATCACAGCAGACTGTTCCAGT
>NW_006800880.1:29593-39671 GCF_000485575.1 Poecilia formosa | reverse complement strand
TGTTACTTCTGTGTAGAAAGTTTTATAGTAAAAGGCGTATTCTTATCTTTAATTTATTCAAATAAGGCGTATCTTTGCTCCTCCAATCCAGGAGCTGTCTCTGACCCTCTATCTGAAGCTTAAAACCCCTGCCGTGTTTACGGCCTTTCACAGATGAGTGTGAAAAGCTACAACTTCCACTGTATTGTTTTCCCACAGACAAAAGGCAGTTCAAACGATCCTAGCAAACCATCTGCTGTAACTACAGGTAAAATAAAGGTCAATAGGCCAGAATGCATTACTAATTTCAAAACCACAATTAGGCCATTTGAATCAAGACATGTTAAGTTTTAAAACTAGCTTATTTTAAATTTATTTTCTCAACAAAAGTAACTAAGTTACATTGAAAGTATCTTTTTTAGTTACTTTCAGCAGCTGCTGACAACAACGCTCCGCCACCTGTGAAAATAACATTGATCTTTGCCAATAATTAATTGCAGGTTATTTTATAGCAATAAAAAGGTGGTCTCCACTTATATGGTTGAACTGAAGGGGAGATTATTTAATGGTTACAACAGTACAAAAAAAGTTTGTGTGTTCCAGTATTGTCTAGAAAACTATAAATAGGATTCTAGACACTGCCCCCACCCCAGAGTCCAGGTTCTGCATCACAGCAGACTGTTCCAGTCGGGTGTTGTCTCCAGTGGTACTAGTGTCTGAGTTCTTTGCCTCATTGTTCACCTGTGCTGCCCGGACTTCTGTACAGGCTTTCCTCTCCCCAGCTACTTGGGCCAGCTCCTCTGGATTGATCCCAAGGGGCTCCCAAGCCCACCGAGAAACATAGTCCCTCCATCATGTCCTAGGTGTTCCTGGAGCCTCTTCCCGATGGAAGGTACCTGAAACACCTCAACAGGCAGGCGTCCAGGAGGCATCCTGACCAGATGCCTGAGCCACCTCAACTGGCTCCTCTCGACGTGAAAGAGTAGCGACTCTACTCTGAGTCCCTCCTGGAAGACCGAGCTTCTCACCCTATGTCAAAGGGAGAGCCCAAGAGTCATCCCTGGCAAGACCCCTGAATAGACCTTGCCAGCGATACTTATGAGTGTGACCCCTCTGTAATTGGAGCACACCCTCCGGTCCCCCTTTTTAAACAGGGGGACCACCATCCCAGTCTGCCAATCCCTGGGAACTTCCCCCGATGTCCATGCAATATTGCAGAGTCGCGTTACCCAAAACAACCCTTCAACATACAGAGCCTATAACATCCAGGGGCCCTGCCACCGAGAAGCTCTTTAACCACCTCAGCGACCTCATCTCCAGAAATTGGAGAGCCCAACCCAGAGTCCGCAGTCTTCACTTCCTCAATTGAAGACATGTTGGTGGGATTGAGGAGGTCTTCGAAGTATTCCGCCCACCGACCCACAACGTCCTGAGTCGAGGTCAACAGTACACTATCCCCATTATAAAAAGTGTTGGTGCTGCTCTGCTTCCCTGTCCTGAGACGCCGGATAGTTGACTAGAATTGCTTTGAAGCCATGTGGAAGTCTTTCTACGTGGCCTCTCCAAACTCCTCCCACACCCAAGTTTTTGCCTCAGAAACTGCCCAAGCCGCATGTCGCTTGTACTACCAGAACCCATCGGCTGCTTCAGGTGTCCCACATACCAAAAAGGCCCAATAGGACTCCTTCCTCAGCCCGACAGCATTCCTCGCCAAAGGTGTCCACCACCGGATTCAAGCGTTGCTGCCACGACAGGCCCCCACAACCTTGTGGCCCTAGCTCCGGTATGTTGCCTCGACAATGGAGGTGCGGAACATGGTCCACTGCAATTTCGTTGTCTTTCTGACAATGACAATAAAATTCTTCTGATTCTTCTGATCAATGTCCCTCCCGGAAATGGGAGTTAAAGCTTCGTCTCACAGGAGACTCTGCCAGATGTTCCCAGCAGACTCTCATGATATGTTTGGGCCTGCCAGGTCTGACTGGCATCCTCCCCCACTACGGGAGTCAACTCATCACTAGGTTGTGGTCGGTGAACAGTAACAGTAATATATTTGGCGCTTGTCATCTGAGATGTGTGATGAATTGGAGCTTAACAGTGGAACTGCGTGTGCATTTATTGTGCAGTGCATTGCACTTGTTGATGTCTAAAGGACATCTGCACTTTGATTGATTGTTCCTGTAATATATTTGAGTTACAGTTGCTCTTCTATCAGCTTGAACCAGTCTTGCCATTCTCCTCTGACCTCTGGCATCAACAAGGCATTTGTGCCCTTAGAACTGCCGCTCACTGGATATTTTCTATTTTTCTGACCATTCTCTGTAAACCCTAGAGATGGTTGTGCATAAAGATCCTAGTAGATCAGCAGTTTCTGAAATACTCAGACCAGCCCGTCTGGCACCAACAACCATGTCATGTTCAAAGTCACTTAAATCACCTTTTTTGCCCATTCTAACACTCAGTTTGAACTGCAGCAGATTGTCTTGGCCATGTCTACATGACTAAATGCATTGAGTTGCTGCCATGTGATTGGCTGATTTGACATTTACGTTAATGAGCAGTTGGACAGGTGTACCTAATAAAGTGGCTAGTGAATGTATGTTCACTTTTGGATGCTTTCATTGGTAGTCTACATTGTGAAGTGTCAGTTAAATACATATACAGTATAATATAATATAGTCATTTTCACTCTGTCTAAAGCTCCTCACATTTTTGGGAGGATTGTATTAGGACTTCGAAGCCATGCAAACTGCAGTGTGTACTATAATGTGTAGAGTGGATATAGAAAAGATCACTTTGTTCATCGAGAGCACAGCAGCATTTATTTTTCTTTTGTTTACCTCAACTCTTTTCTATGGAAATACAGAGGCAGAGTCAGAAAGAGGTTTAGGGAGGCACAGGCCCCCCCTGATATCTGATTGGCTCAGCCAGGTGCCACCCGAGGACTGACATGTAACAGCACCAGGTCATTCCTATACAGTATCTGGACTCATTGAAAGTCACCCTAATATGCAAAGAAGGGTATAATAAATATATGAAAAGAAAATGTATAAAACTATATATAAGGCCATGTGATGATACATATAAATAGATCAGGTGCGATATCAGCCTCCAGTATACTCGTACTTATAAAAGCAAGCCTCCAATTCTGCTGGATGTTCCTTGTGTGCTGACCTGCGGTGCAACTCAAAGGGTAAAGCAACTTATTTGGTGATGATAATCCACCAATAAGTTATTTGCTGATCCTCTGGGAGAAAAATAAATTAAATTAAAAAACAACTGAAGAAAGGAGAGGCAGACAAAAATGTTCGTAGTTTGGAGCAGAGGTCGCCATAAATTTTTTTCCGTTGTCCGTCAAATTATAATAATATTTTTTTGCATTTTATTTCCATTTTGTAGTCAACAAGAGCAACATTTAACTTTTTCTCTGCAGTGAAAACATTTTTGAAATTAGGTAATATCAGAATTCGGCAAGACTCTGATCGTTACCTGATCCCGCACTCACTCCTCTCTGCGGGAGAAATATCCTGCAGAAGCGGATCAGCTGTGCTAGACGCTCCAAAGCCTCTGGTCCATTAAAGCTGTTCTTGTATTGATTTATAGTAAGATCCATGATGTTCTCTGCGCATAAAGTTGAAACTGTTTGCATAATAAGTGGTCAGATCTGCGTTATTACAGTCTGGATACAAAACCAGCAGACTGCTCTCTGTACATAGCTAAACTGTCAAGACAAGAATGAGGGAGGGTCCGATATATTGTAGTTAACCTTTTACTGGATTAGCTTATACATCTCTAGGGTTTACAGAGAATGGTCAGAAAAACAGAAAATATCCAGTGAGCGGCAGTTCTGAGGGCGCAAATGCCTTGTTGATGCCAGAGGTCAGAGGAGAATGGCAAGACTGGTTCGAGCTGATAGAAGAGCAACTGTAACTCAAATTGCCACTTGTTACAATCGAGGTATGCAGAAGAGCATCTCTTAATGCACAACACGTCAAACCTTGAGGCGGATGGGTTACACCAGCAGAAAACCACACCGGTTGTCACTCCTGTCAGCTAAGAACAGGAAACTGAGACTACAATTCGTACTGGCTCACCAAAATTAGACAACAGAAGACTGGAAAAACATTACCTGGTCTAATGAGTCTTGATTTCTGCTGCAACATTTGGATAGTAGGGTCAGAATTTGGTGTCAACAAAATGAAAGCCTGGATCCATCCTGCCTTATATCAATGGTTCAGTCTGGTGGTGGTGCAAAGGTGTGGGGGATATTTTCCTGGCACACTTTGGATCCATTAGTACCAATTCAACATCGTGTCAACGCCACAGCCTACCTGAGTATTGTTGCTGACCATGTCCATCCCTTTATGACCACAGTGTACCCATCTTTTGATGGCTACTTCCAGCAGGATAGCGCAAAAATGTGATAAAGCGAGAATCATCTCAGACTGGTTTCTTGAACATGACAATGAGTTCTTTGTGCTCGAATGGCCTTCACAGTCACCAGCTCCAGAGCACCTTTGTGATGTGGTAGAATGGGAGATTTGCATCATGGATGTGCAGCTGACAAATCTGCATCAACTGCATGATGCTATTATGTCAATATGGACTCTTTAAGGAATGTTTCCAGTACCTTGTTGAATCTATGCCACGTAGGATTAAGGCAGTTCTAAAGGCAAAAGGCGGTCCAACCCAGTACTAGCAAGATGTACCTAATAAAGTGGCTAGTGAGTCTACATTGGGAGGAGAGAAGATTGGTATTTAATGGAGGTCTGAAATGCAGAAAGACCAGAAGCTGTGGAATGTTTGAATTTTGTTCCAACCAGGCAAAATGTTAGCTCCAGGTGGCCAGGCTACCTACCAAGGAGCGTTTTTTTTAAAATCCTGATTCATATGCTCACATTTGCCATTAATTTGAAGATAAAAAAAACTGAGGAGAGTCAGGATTTTGAGCCAAAGGCTAGACCCATAAGTGGTTGGATTGTGATGTGACTTACTTAAGTGACACAGATTTGTTTCATACAAGGGAGAAAATTACATTCCAACTCCATGACCACATGGACCTTGTTCTGCTGAGAGACTTCAACGCTCACATGGACAATGACAGTGAGATCTGGAGGGATGTGATTGGAATTAATCCCCCCTGATATGTACCCAAGCAGTGTTCTGTTGTTGGACTTTTGTGCTCTTCATGGATTGTCCATAATGAACATCATCTTCAAGCATAAGGGTGTCCATATGTGCTTTTGCCACCAGTACATGCTAGACTAGAGATCAATGATCGTCTTTGTTGTCTCATCTAATCTGCAGCCACACATCTTGTACTCTCAGGTGAAGAGAGGTGCAGAGCTGTCCACTGACCATTACTTGATGGTGACTTGGGTTCAATGGTGAGGGAGGATGTCAATCAGACCTGGCAGGCCCAAACGTACTATTAGGGTCTGCTGGAAATGTCTGGAAGAATCTCCCATGAGACTGAGTCTGAGTGGACCATGTTACATGCCTCCATTGTCGAGGTAGCTTATCGGAGTTGTGGCCACAAGGTTGTTGGTGCCTGTTGCGGCAGCAACCCCCAAACCCACTGGAGATCAGGCCTTTTTGTCCTGTGGGATCACAGAAGCAGCTGATGGGTACTGGCAGTCCAAGTGGCATGTTGCTCGGGGCAAAAACTCACGCGTGGCAGGAGTTCAAAGAGGCCATGGAGGAAAGCAATTCTGGTCCACCATCGAGCATTTAAAGTCTTCCATGGGGAAAGGCTTCTACATGGCTTCTACATGGATTCTACATGGTGTCGAGGTGATTCTGGTCCACCATCGGGTGTCTCAGGAGGGGAAACAGTACAGCGCCAACATTTGAGTTCAAACTGGCAAGAGTTTGTCTTGCCAGTTTGAACCCCCGATCTTTTTCAGTTGTTGTTGTGACCTTGGGCAAGAAACTTCACCCACTTTGCCTGCTGGTGATGGTAAGAGGGTGCTGTGCACCTCTGCAGTAGATATAGATGCCCACTATAAACACTGGTGAGAGTTGAATTCCGCCAAGACTGCCCTTTGTCACTGATTCTATTCATTATTTTTATGGACAGAATTTTTAAGATAAGGTAATTTTATAGCACATTTTCCGCAACAAGGCAATGCAAAGTGCTTTACAGGAATTAAAAGGAAACACAAACAGTCAAGCAGCCAAGAAGTTGAGGGGATCCGTTTTGGTGACCTTATGATTGCTTTTGTTTTTTGCAGATGAAGTGGTTCTACTGGCTTCATCAGGTCTTGATCTACAGCTTCCACTGTACTGGTCTGTGTGGTGAAGAGAGAGCTGAGTTGAAAACTGAAGCTCTTGATTTACCAGTCAATCTGCATTCCTACCCTAATCTATTTCCCCTTTTCTACTGGCTCTACTTCATCAGGCCCGTACTACTGGCCTGGCCTGGCTCCACTCTACTTTGGAGTGAACGCATTTCCACAGACCCAACTCGGTCTGCAGCAGGGTGACACTACCTGGCAGTGGGGGGTATAGCGCCCTGCCTCCAGGTGTCATGTGCTTCATTACTATGCAACCTAAATACAGTTGTTTTTCCGAGACAAAAGAAGAAGAGAGAGCAGAGCTATTTAATGGCCTGATTGTGATTTTTCTGAGATTTCAAGAAAATGTGGAGTGAGAGGAATACTGCATATGTAGCGAGGAGAGCTGATCTCCACCTTGCAGCAGGAGGAAAGTAGGTCTCCCAGATTTTGCAGCATGAGCCAATGATGATTTTTGTATTCCAACTACTATAGAACTCGTAGTACTTTACAGAATATACATGCACTAATGTTAGCCAGGGTGTTGCAAATAACTTAATAGTGTCAGAACTGTGTATTGGCACTGCACATTCATAATATATTCCAATGTGTTTTCAGATTTTGGTAAACTTTTGTCGTAGACCACCAGTGTGGTTATTCATACAACCTCAGAGTTGTAGAAGCTGTAGGACATCAGTGTCTGTCTTCCTGACTGCCAGTCGGTGTTTACCTTCAGGATGTCCAGAAACCTTCACCTTTCTGGAGCAGGGATCACATGAGCCCAATGTGCTGATGAAACATTTGCTCATTTTAAAAAAATGTGGGGCATGTTCTTACAGAGTTGAAATACATTTACAACCTTGTCTGTTTTTAACTTTTCAATACGTTAAATTATTCATCTGATGTTCAAGTTATACTGAAAATAAATAAAAGTATATTTCTTCTAATCTGACTGGTTCTAGTTTTAATCAAACCTTCTGCACATTTGCCCATTTTGGTCACTAAGAATTGATGGGGCTCTTAAATGCTTAAACTCATAATCTTGTTTACCGCTAATTAAGATTACAAGTTTTGGACACATTTTCTCACTTTCTGACATTGAAGATTTTCCAAGACAACAGCTTAACAGTGAGTGGATAGAATTAGGTTGTACACAGTAGAAATTAACAAACATGACTTGTATTTTGGGTTCTTGTTGTTAGCAACCAATGTCAAAATGTTTGGTTTGCTGAATAATGTATGTTCACTTTTGGATGCCTTCACTTGTAATCTACAATGTCAAGTGTCAATGAAATACATATATAATATAATATAGTGTTATTTTCACTCTGTCAAAGGCTCCTCACATTTTTGGGAGGATTGTATTAAGACCTTGATGCCATACAAACTACAGTATGTACAATAATGTGTGGAGTGGGTATAAAAAAGATACTTCATTCATTGAGAGCACAACAGCATTTATTTTTCATCTTTTGTTTGCCTCAACTCTTCTCTATGGAGTTCTACCATCTCTTTGCTGGTAGCTACCTTCCAGGAGTAGTTTATGTTGCTGATGGTTCTCCTCTTTGTTTATCATGTCAGCCATGTTCTTCTTCTTCTGTTCCCTGGGAAAAGTAATCAGATGTTATAGCTTATAGCATACAAATGTAGATACATAACACAGAGTTACTAATGTCTAAGTTACATATACATAATTAATTATTTAAAACAGACATTACTTTGTATGTAAATTATAAATAACTGGAATAGTCATGTGCATTAAAGACAAAACGTAATTACTTTTAAGTTTTAATCCTGTGTAGACATACAGTCATGGATAAAATATCACTCTTGTTGTCTTCAGGTTTATTGTTCATTTTTGTGTACTGTACATTGGGCTCATAGTTCATAACTGCTTAATTAGAGAATTGATATCTATCCATTTTAGAAGAATAGAATATCTATATGTGTTTTATTATCTCACAATAGGGGAAACTCTGGAGCAACAACAGCACAATTGCAAACAATCGAAGCAAGTAGATTCAGGCAGCTAAAACATTAAAAAAACAAACGAAGGGCAATATGCTGTACAATATTGACAAAGTTATAAACGGTGCACTCTGATCTCAAGGAATGTGCAACTGAGTAGAAATGTGCATGTGTTTAAGCAATAGAAATACAGCAGACTTTGTGTTTCAAATGTCTTCCATGATTGTATGTAGGCAACTATAAAATATAGTAAAAACCAGACAGATACATCTGCAAACTACTCACCTTGTTGGAGAGCAGCAGCGTCGTTAGCTGCATCTGAGTCAGGGTTCACTGTAGGACTGCGTCCGGCTCCGAAGTAGCTAACCGAGGCTTCCCGTTTTCTCTGCTACGTTGACGAAAACAACTCATTCCTCACTGTTCCATAAAGCTGCCGCTAAATATTGAAATCCGATGCAAAGAGAAGCTGTCATCTCATTGTTCCACCGCTTGCTTGTAGCTTCCATCACTTCTGTGTTGCAGGGAATCTGTTTTTCTTCTCTCTTTGTGCTACGTCTGACCAAGCTACGTCTGACCATAGCATGGTCAGACGTAGCGAAGCTTGTGAGCGAAGCTTCGCTCTTGCATCACCCACACAGGTCGGCCTGCTGGCCCTACTCCAAAAGCAGGGACCTAAAAAGCAGGGACTGGCCTCGAAAAAAGCCAGTGGAAACGTTCACAAAGCCAGTTGAGTAGAGTGGAGCCGGGACATTAGGTCATGAGGTCATGAGCTTTGTGTCATGACCAAAAGAACAAGGTCATGGATACAAGTGGCTGAAATAAATTTCCTTTGTAGGGTGTCTGGGTTCTCTCTTAGAGATAAGCTCAGTCATCCGGTAGGGACCCAGAGTAAAGCCACTGTTCCACCATGTCAAGAGGAGCCAATAGAAGTCGCTCGGCCATCTAGTTAGGATGCTTCCTGGATGCCTCCGTGGCTCGTCCCACCAGGAGGAAACAGCGGAAGACCCAGGACATGCTGGACGGACTATGCTTCTCAGCTGTCCTGGGAATGCCTTGGGATTCCCTGAGTGGGGCTGGCCCAAGTGATTGCCTGAGCCTCGCTACTTAGACTGCCACCCCAGCGACCCAACTCCAGATGAGCGGAAGAAAATGAATGGATGGATGAATGGATGGATATAAACCTAGTTTAAGGCTTGGGCAACAGGGCAATTCAGTTTTCATGCTTCGTTAATGTGGAACAAACTTCCCAAAAATTGCAAAACAGCTGAAACACTAAAAGAAAAACATTTTTTTGAGTTGGCTTTGATTAATAATAACTAAAACATTGATTAATGCATTTGATGTATATTTGGTAATGATTATTTTTGATTATGACATTTGATTAAATGTAATGTTTGATGCTTACTTCATAATTGGTTATTGTATGTTTTTATCAAATAAAACACTTTAAACTGCCTTGTTGATGAAAGGCACTATATATATATATAAAGTTGACTTGACTCACCGTTGCTTTTTTCACTGTCTGCCGGCTTCATCTGGATCGGGTGATGCATCTACAACAGTGAGAAATGACAAACTGCTCATCACAGTGATTTGCAAGTTTATCTTCTTAAATGCTTTTTCTAGATATCCAAAGCGTAATGTTTTCTGACTGTATTAATGGGACTCTTATTTTGAAATACACAATTACTGAAACCAAATTTACCACTATAAGTTGGGGACATTGACTGTGTTTTCAGCTGCCAGTAGGGGTGTAGCGATACAATAATTTAATGATACGATACGATATACAATATTCTGGTCACGATACGATATGTATCACAATATTTATTGAGCGATACAATTCGCTACGATTC
>NW_006800880.1:25103-26919 GCF_000485575.1 Poecilia formosa | reverse complement strand
GAGTGTCCCAAATTTAAACATGAAGAAAAGTGATGTAGAACTTATAGGTAGGAGGCAAGGTGTAGCATGCACCTTCGCTTCATGAAAAGGACTGCTCCTCTTCTAAATAAAAGGTCACATGGACCTCAATACCTATTTTATTTGGACAGAAATGTGTCTGGAGGTATTTTAAATCATCAAACCCCAAAAATAACACAAAGGAGCAACGTGAGGGACAGATTTGTGGTTTGTTGCCTGAGGGCAACGGTATGCCATAGAGGGTTAAAACAAAATGCATTTAAAACATGCCTTGCATTTGTAACATCTTAAGTTAAGCTATTTACTCATTTGTGATGTTGCAACATTTAAGCACTCTCCTAAATAAAATTATTTCACTTTAAAAACTGAGGTGATTTTTAGAAAGTATTTGTGAATAAAAACTTAGGATTAAATCGTTAATGTCATTGTTTAACTCTTCATCCCCTTTTAGAAGACCAAATTTTATCATATTAAAACCTAAAATGGAATAGATTTATTGTAGAATATCCAGTTTTTAAAATCTTTCTAAAAACGTTAATGAAGTTGCAATTGAAAAAAGGTGTATTGTCTCAAAATCTCAGTCACAAAGCACACATGAATGAATATTTTTTGTTGAACTTCTTTCGCAGAAGGTCATTACAGGAAGAACTTCATACATTATTGTAAAATTAATATTTTATTTTTTTGAGGGAATGGAAAAGAAGGATATTTGGTTCTTATCTTCGTTAGAGATATCATCATGATTTTTAAACAAATGTTTTCTTCTCAGGCTAAAGAGAGGAAGAAAATTGATGTCATAGTGTTCTTTATGGATTTCTTGTAACATTTTTGTGTATAAAGTCACAACCATTCAGTTTCTTTTAAGAAGCATATTTTAGTTCCACTAGTCTTTTTGTTTTTCACAATGAAACATAAAGCCTTTTTTCTATTTTTTTGTATGTACTGTTAGTTTGTCCTTAACTTGATCTTAGCAGATTAGCTCCACTTTATACCAAACTAAGTTTTAGTCACATAAAAGAGATGTTTTTCTTTTAGTAACAGCTGAATGTTAGTCATGTCTCTAATTACTCAACTTTCAGTGGGAATTACCTTTAAGAATGTTAAATTCAAACACATTTTAATGTGTGTTTTTTGTCATCTTGGAAATACGGTAAGTTGTGTCAAGCTGTGTCTGTTGCAAAAAAAAGAAGACAGTTTTCAAATATAAAGTATTGAAATAATTTTTGTTTCATTCTGCTGAGCATGTGATTAAACACCATTACTGTACATTTAAAAATCATTTTTTTTTGCTTTTGTAGTTGTACTTTTTAGCAGCACAAATGCCTAAACAGTGACCAGTTCCACCATTCTGAATGTCAAAGTTATGACAGGGGTGTACTGTCCCAATTGTCAAACTTTTGCATGCTTGTAACCTGCACCCTCAAGCCCTTATGTGCACTTCGACTGAGTCCACACTTCAAAGAGGGTATTATCTCAAAACTGAGTACACTGTAAAAAAAAACGGCCTCAATTTACGGTAAAAAACTGGCAGCTGAGTTGCCAGAATTTTACCGTCTTTATACGGTAACATACTGGCAACCAAAACTGCCAGTTTTTTACCGTATTTTGGAAATGAAGAATTTTACTGTATTTTCAAAATACGGTAAAATACTGGCAACTAAAACTGCCAGTATTTTACCGTATTTTGAAAATACAGTATTTTACCGTATTTTAGAAATACGGTAAAATTCTGGCATCTAAAACTGCCAGTTTTTTACCGTATTTTGGAAATGCAGTATTTTACCGTATTTTAGAAATA
>NW_006800880.1:18685-25093 GCF_000485575.1 Poecilia formosa | reverse complement strand
TATTTCTAAAATACGGTAAAATACTGCATTTCCAAAATACGGTAAAAAACTGGCAGTTTTAGATGCCAGAATTTTACCGTATTTCTAAAATATGGTAAAATACTGCATTTTCAAAATACGGTAAAATACTGGCAACTAAAACTGCCAGTATTTTACCGTATTTTGAAAATGCAGTATTTTACCATATTTTAGAAATACGGCATGTAAAAAATACGGCATTTTTAAAATACGGTATTTTAAATATACCGTATTTCAAAAATACCGTAAATGTTGCCAGTTTTCACTATAACATTTTAGAACCATAAACTTTTTAAGAAAAATTACTATAAAAACAACTAGTGTACTGTGAAAACTATTTACCTAAAGGAAAAAAGCATACTGCAAGATATTCAGAGATTGTATTGTATAAATAAGCTTTATTGTAGATAATGTAAAAACATGTATTACCATACAGAAGGAATTGTAGTTTGTCAGCATTTCAAAATAATGATTAAAAAGAATTAATTCCAAAGTAAACAAAAATACAGAAACAATTAAAGAAACACTTGAAACAATTTCTATTTAAACCTTTAGTGACATTAGAGCGGCTTCAATTTCCTGTCCAGTATCCTCACAGTATTTACTTAGATCTGAATAAAATACAAATGTTCACATGAGGGATGATCCATTATGGAAGGAATACAAGAAGCCAAGGATCTTGGCTTCTTGAGGAAGCCAAGATCCTTCAAGATGCTGAAGATCTCCTATAAGTTTTGATCAAGAGTAAAGACTCACAAAGTCCATATTTTACTCGGGAGGATGTGCAACATGGACATGCTCTTCTAAATCACCAATGTAGATTGAGATTCATATGTTGTTAATCAGGTGTTCACGCAAGGTCATCTCAGCAGTTGGAAAACAAAAATAAAACAAAAGTTACAATGATGCACTGGATGAATATCATAGAAACTCAGGATCCATTTAAGTGTTTGTTTCACTCTTGCTGACTTTCACAAATGCATCCTTCCAATCAGTTGCTGCTGAAGGGGTCCACAGCATCAACAATACCTGAAAATATATATGTGCTTTTTAAAAATACATTTAAAGACATCCAGCATTGTTTTCTTCTGTAAAAATAGCCTCTGCTTACCTCTAAATTGCTTTGTCAAGGCAAAGTCATTGGGTCCAGACTGAAGACCGGTCCAGCAGACACTGAAACTTTAAACAGGTGGTATGCTTGATAATTTGATGTCGACTGGCATGGCGCTCTCTGCAACCTGACAAAAAACAGGAAAATAAACTGGATCATCAGTAAACAAAAAGAACCATTAAACAAGGAAAATAGGAACCTTTAGGGAATCAGACAGAGCTATAGAGGAGTATACAGAAGCAGCTCAACATCACAATTACAGACAACATGGAGAATTACATGCGTTGCGACAGACTGGCGACCTGTCCAGGGTGACCCTGCCTCTCGCCCGAAACGTTAGCTGGAGAGGCACCAGCAACCCTCCTGACCCCATACAAGGGTAGAAAATGGATGCATGGTGTTCTCCAGGACAACAGACTGAAGTGGAGAGCCAACAGTGAAGTGTCTATAAGAAATGACTGTACTTCTTGAGGAAGCCAAGATCCTTCAAGATGCTGAAGATCTCCTATAAGTTTGATGTTGAGAGTGTTATCTCTTCTGCCGTCATCTGAGGTCCCTGGCCTCTTGAGCCAGCGACCTCAAAAGGCTCAACAGCCTGAAAAAGAAAATTGGTTCTATTGTGATCCCGTTTTGTCCTGGGGCCGACTGTGGAACCTCTGGAAATGATGATTAAAAGAAGGATTGTTAAAAAAAAATAAGAAAATGTGGGACAATCCTGTCCATGCTCTTCATGAGACTGTCATATCCAGAGACTTTGTAGTACTACAGACTGCTACAGGAGATCTTTCCTGTCCACAGCCATCACTATCTACAATAATTCAGTAATTGCGTTACAACATTGAAAGTTTCTTTGAGATCAATAAAGTAGTTTTGGATTTTAATTTTGCTGTCCAATTATTAATCAGTTAGTCCCAAAATAAGTAACATCATTCCTACGCTGTATTACTGTTAAGTCAAGCATAAAGGGCTGAGCTTTTTACATGTTCATGTTAGTTGTTTTAATGTTTTTTGTTTTTTTTGTTTTGTTTTTTTGGGAAGGGAGGGGGGTTGCTGCAAATGCATCCCTTGCTCATTTAAAGGAGGAACTGATTTTGTTTTTTGTATCTTTTAACATGCTTCTAGTACTGTATCAAAGTCTTAAATAAAATATTTGTCAGATGTGCCAATTTTGTATGGGTTTCAATGATTGTCATATTTATTGATAGCCAAAAGAATCATTAGTTGCAGTCCTGGCTGAGATATTAATGGAGCATCTAAATGAAATGACTCTACAATTTTAAAATAAATAATACAAGTCACTATTCTCTCATTTTACTGAACTAAAGGAACAGCCTCTCACAATGATGGAAAAAAAGTAGCTGTTGTCTTGAACTTGTCTACATATTCAGGCATTTGTAATTACAGCAAAACATACAGCAAGCCTGTTCAAATAAATTCAATAGATCCTAAAACTAAGAAATATGAAAACTAAATGTAAATTCTATCCATCCAGATTGCAAACCATATTCTTGCAGTGAAATTTGTATTCTGCTCTATAAGTGGTGTGTAAGAAATCAAAATTAACATTTCTGCTGGACTATTAAGTCCATTTTAATATTTCCCTCTCCATTCATGATCTGAGATTTCAGAGATTAGGGTAAGGACCCTTGGGTTCACTGACACGTTCTTCTTATTCTTCTTGGTTTCGACTTTTGTCCCCCGGTCTGGATTGATGTTAAGGAAGCACCTATTCAATACATGAAAATCAACCACTGTAATGACATATGACTTCATCTAAATGAGGGAAAAAAACAAAAAAATTATTACCTCTGAAAGAAATCAAGTGTGGAGGCCAGATGAGTCAGATAATGGATGTTGAAGCAATAATAACTTGCTAACATCAGACATATAGCGGATGTGAAGCTTGGTATTTGGTCATTCACAACATTGCCGTCAATGCCAAGCATAAAATTGTTGGAAGTATAACAGGAGGTTCCTGCCAAAAAAATATCGCAGAAAACAATTAGTCTTATACAAACTTTAACCAGTGTAATATTTCTTTCTTAAAATTACTCAGTGAATATTAATATTTACTTACCACATACAATCAAGCATGGTGTGACAGGCAAGTTGTCCACTTTTACTTCTCCTGCTAGGCATGTCTCATCTACATAGTGGAAGAGGGTTTCCTCTTTGTCATTGAAATGAGACAGAAGGAGGAGGACAAGATCTTTCAACTCTTCAGAGCAGCCCTGGACCTGTCCTCTCAGAATATCCAGGTTTCTGACAGTTTGAAGAACTCGTTTAGTTTTGTGGGCAGAGACAGTCCTTAAGTAGTCCAGAAGTCTTTTACCCTTTTTTTTGAGATTTTTATGGAAAGTCTCTAGTAGATTTACGCTCCTGGAAGTGGATCGTCATACCAATTTCCTGAAACAGGAAGGGCCACTCCTTCACCATAATTTGTAGGTCTTTTCCCTGGTTTATTTCTTTCCTTTGAGTGTAGTAGGTGCTCTGCATAAGATCTCGTATCTCGTCTGAGTTTAAGTTATTTTCTTCACTTAGCATTTTCAATTTGACTTTTTTCTCTTCTTGTGTCTCTGCTGTCTCATGGATTGGCATGAATTCCATGTCCCACTTTATACAACCGTAAGTGTCCTGAACAGCTGCATTTTGCTCTGGCGGGACTGTGCCATCTTCATCTAACATGTTTTTACGCTTCCTTATTTTTGGTTTTGAAGTCCGTCTCACATTTTCAATACGATTTTGTAGTTGCTTGACGAGTGAATAATACCCTGACCCCACTATATCACCTTCAATAATATCTTGGAGTGAAAGTGGATATTTTGCTGTCAATTTTTTCGCCACTTCTGTGGTTTCTTGCTTGTGAGGAGAAGCACACACCTCCATCATTGCAGAAACGACAATCCGAATCATTTCTCTTCGAAGGTGGGATTTTGGCCTTGTCTCCATCTCAAAACACTCAATCAAGTTCTCTGGAAACCTGTTCCAAGGAATTTGAAAAGTGTCAACCCAATCTACTGGCGTGGGATGTATAGAAAATGAAGAGGCAGACAATGTGCTGGTTGTAGAAGGAGATGACGACGACAGAGATGGCTCAATGGAAATTCCACTGGTCTGTGCTATATGATAAAAAGTATATAATAATGAACAAAAGGTAAAGATATGCTGCTATATCTCTGATATAATGTACCTACTGGTTTGTTTCTAAGCATTCAGTAACTTCCTTGCTTGAATTGGTTTTAGTACAGATCTCAGATCATTTTCATTAATATACTGAAAATCTTCATTGGTCTCCACCCCCAAAGATTGTAGTGTCTCCTCCAAAGTCTGTAGAGTTGAGACTGGGAGATCTGGCAACCCCTCAGAAATAACCCTGCGTATGATGCTTTGGGAGTCATCATCCATATCTGAGAACAAAACAGTGAAAAAACTCCAGTAACACAAAAATAACAACCTAAGACTTCTTCTAAAACATCATTAGTACAGCGGAGTCCAAACCTTTTGTCCCAAGGTGCAAAATCTTGAAGTCAAAAGAAGTGAAGGGTTGTCCTCATTGATAAAAAAATGATCCACTATGGACATTTTAAAGGTCTCCAAAATATTCTGATATTCTAATAATATAAATATAGTCAAGTTGAATAAATTCATTCAAAGTAAATCTGGGTGCAGCAGGGCTTGCTGGATACATGTGGTCCTCACAAGAGAATGCAAAAAGTTTGGGCACTTTAAACTTTTAAATGTGTAGGCAACTTTTTGTGGTAATAGTTAATTTTTTCTGCATTAATTTTGCCTTAATTAAAAGTAAAGACTCCATCAATCATGGTGGATTAGTAAATCTGTTTCATTAGGGAATTATCTTCATTGGCAAAAGATAACAAAATAAAGAAAAAAAAACAGTCAAAAGGCTGCAAATGGGTCCTGGACTGAACTTTTAAAAACTCTGGTTTAATGTGACAGCACACTGTGTTTCAGTGGAACCATTTTGTTTCCATTCTTTATGTAAGATGGTAATGGATAGAAATCTATCAAGTCACAGATGTTTAGACACTGCATCTTTTCATCATCTTTCCTAACCGAGTACATGTGATACTCGGGAAGGAATTCTGCTTTATACACTGAGACCAGAACATGGACAGCTTCATTATTTATCAATATAAGCTGTAGTTCACCAAACTCCACTGCCTCTATGCTCCCTGTAACAAGAAATTGGCCTTTTTTTGTAAGATGTTCCCTTGTAGAGTATTTCTAATGTGGCATTTGTGTTGGTCTCAGTGAAGTCAAACTGTCTAACTGCATCTTGAATTGATTTACTGTATAATGTTGAGTAAAATGGAGAACCAGACTTAATCTGTAAGATAGTCTGACCGCTTAGGCCTGCTGAAACATAAGCCTGCAACATTTGATGTCTTTCAGAGAGGGTGAGGCAGAGATTTTTGAAATTCTTCAAATGTCTAGCACATCTCTTGAAATAACTGTGCTTACTTTCAAAACGCATTGTCCATAGTCTGATCAAGGGTCCAAATTTTATAATCAGAGCTGGATAGTGGCGTAAATAATGGTGCTTTGGTTTTAGATTACATTGTGGGAAAAGCGATTTTCTCGTCTCCAAATACTCTTGAATAACAACGTCAAGATATGCAATCTGAGCCAAAGAGATTTTCTGAGCACATATCAACTCTACAGTATCTTTCAGCTGGAGAGTCAACTGCCACACATCATCTGCTGTATCTTGTACTTTGTCACCAATAATGAGGGGCAACAGCCTTAGAAGGTTCCAGTTCTGCATAGCCTGTCCTGAGAGCTTTGCTGCGTTATAAGTGACTTCACACGGCTTCGAGGAGGCATCAGAGTCACAATATTTGAACTGTTTAATGTGCCTGTTCAAAGTGGAGTAAGTGAACCATCCCTTTTTCTTAATAAAATACTTCAGGTACAAAGCCAGGTCATAAGACACAATTCCCTCAAAGAGGTCATGACCTAGACAAGGAGGTAAACCTGGAAGATGGACATAAAAGTATTTCAAAGAATTAAATATTGACCTGAACTTTACACCTTCTATGTCCGGTTCCTCGGCTGGAGTTCATCAAGAGCAGAGTTGTACCTCTCAATAGTGCGGAGTGGTCCACACACATTTGGGTCCTCACCCTGAAATTCTGATCGGGTTATTAAGCAGTATCTGCAGAAGTGCTGTGTGCGACTGAAATTTTCAGAGAATCCACCAATGCAATGTGAGCCTAGATTATCTCCAGCCAAGGGCGTAGGAACGAGTCTGTCATCAG
>NW_006800880.1:9275-15800 GCF_000485575.1 Poecilia formosa | reverse complement strand
TTACCCTGCTTGAATAAATACAATAAATGTAGCATTTTTTTACCTCACAAAAATTTTGTTATAAATAAACATTGCAAAACGTCACTAAAATATTATTTTTCACACAAAAAAGTAGTTTAGACTTTTAGATCTACATGTTGGGTAAAAGTTCACCAAATTTGGACTCACTCAGTTGAAAAATATCGTGTTTTATAAATGTTATACTGAGAAATGTCCCAGGTGGAGAGGTCATTTCTCCAAAAATGTCTCCAAACTGTGCCAAATGTGTTTTTCACATCAATACTGGGAATTTCTTTAAATTAAATCACTGATTACCATTGAATGAAACTTAGTACATATAATCTAACCATTGGTAATGACATTTACCACATTTATATGTATAAATGTATAATATATATAATAATAATGAACTGATGCTATTACTTTGACTCCAACTGGAAAACTTTTATTGAAACGCAGAAAAACAGCAAAAAAATAACCTTTTGAAGTATAGCTAACAAAGGAAAATAATAGTAATTACATAAAAATTTAGTGTTTTACTACAAAGTAATGAACAAAAAAAACAAACATTTTCAGTAAAACATAAATAAATCACCGCAGGGTTGCAACTACATATTATTCAGGCGGATGCGAAGACAACCCCTCCCCCCCTCCCCCCAAAGGAAGTGATGTGAAGGAGCAAAAGCTCTACATTTCTAATATGGAAGCGAACACAACATACGTTATGTGTCCCCTCCTCCCCCCCAGAAGGAAGTGACGTGAGGGTGAATTAGCACACACTTTAGCATATATTTTGCTAGAGCTAAAAATATGCTCTACCATAAGGTGGAAGCGAACACAACATACAGTTGCTCTAGCCCCCCCAGTCCTAACCCACCCCCGACACGAAGGTACGTGAACGGTAAAACTCGCTACATTTACATTTACAAAACGCAGCCATCCGGTACTGCCGTGCAGCTTCGTGAGTGTCTATCAGAAAAGCTCCGTGTGCGCATTACAAAGCCTCTAAATCATCCAGTTTCTTCTGCTGTGCCATGACAAATGATGGATTCTCCATAAATAAATCAAAACTGAACTGACGGAACGCTGAAAAGTGACGTAACTCCGTTTTCAGTCCGTATTCATCAAACAAATCTCCGTACAAAGACTGCATGCAGGGCGCACGGATTACGCACGAGAGGGGGTCTCATTACGCAGGCAAAATTCAGACCCGGTAGTAAATTTACATAGCCGATTATATGATATCTACAAAGGTCAGTCCCTTTGCTGTCATGTGATTCTTGTCGATGGAGCTCTGATCAACTAAAAGGGTTGTTTTCGAAGAGAGTTTTAAGAAAAGTATGAAATCTCCGAGGACCTTTCAGTCTCGACAGCTGTTCTGAAATACCTGTTAAACCCATAACATGTTGAGCAAAACTTGGATGCGGGATAGTTTTCGAATGATGAAAGCCTTCTCTAGCGGACGAAAAAAAAAAGTAACGTGGAGCGGTTGTTTACGGAGAAAGCCGAAAAGACCTGAAAACAGATCCCTCACGAGGGATCGTCGGGCTTAAAAGGTTTTAACCACTTCAAATGCATCTTGGTACAGTATTAGCTTGAGACATGACGGATTCTCCACAAAAAAGTTGTTGGATTTGTATATCCGACCATCATTAATGTCACTTAGAATGTCTGAAGGAGACTCAGACGTGTGCTGCCCTGATTTCTTCCACAGATCAGACTCCAACAAACATTTCAAAGTCTTCCTCAGAGGAACATAGTAGGCAAACCTATCTGTTCTGTTTTCATCTCTTCCTAAAAATATTTTCTTAGGCTCAACATAGTTGAAGTTTTTTTTTGAAGGTTTGCGCTCGAGTGTGCTGTCCTCATCGGCCCAGTATGGCATATAGAGAATAGATCAAATCCCTTGACAGACTCACAAATGTTGGTGATGTCTTCATCTGATAATGGTGTCTCATTTTTTAGCAGTGACCAAAGTTTGCTCAAACAGTATGTCTGGCCCAACTCGTGTATATTTTGTATCTCCTCAACAATATTCTGTGTGGTTGAAGCTGGTAATAGAAACTGCCCTTGCAATTTCAAGTAAAATAGAGAGACATTTCTAAAAAAAAAAACAAAGATCACTGAAATCCTCTGTAATATCATTATCACTTTCATTTGGAGCTGTCTGTAAAATAATCTCATTTACTTGTGACTCAATGTTATCTGGATCATTGTGAACAGATAATGACTGAGAACCAGAACATTTGTATGAGTCATGGATATTATCTGCAAGATCTCTGTGTTTCTGGGAAATGTGGGCAGTAAACGAGGAATTCACATGAAAAACTTTTTTGCATCCTCTGAAAGGACAATTCACAGCACGCCCTTCCACAATATGATGCTTCAAGTGAGCTATTAGAGCCTTAGTAGTTTGACACTGGTGGTCACACAATGCCAACGAGCATTTAAAGTCGGTAACAACCGTTCCGACGCTACTAGAACCAGAGATGTTGTGTTTCCGATAAAAATGAGCCTTAAACGCTTCATAATGCAAAAACATGTCTTTGCAACCAGCAGCAACGCATTTAAATAAACATCGCGGCTCATTTCGATGTGGCTTAATGTTTTAGCCAAATTGCCACAGAAATTGCAGATAAACATTTCTTTAGCAGATTAGTAAATTAGGGTTTAATCGGAGCAGGTGCTTACCTGGCAACGGCACTGGGCAGAACCTGAGAAGTGTCTTTATTCCCTTTGAGTAAGACAATTTTCTGCTCCGGAAGTTCCAGCACTGTTCTGGCCACTTTCTTCCAGAAGTGGCAGAAACGTGATTTATCTTTTATATTTTTATTTAATCGGTTATTTCAAAATGCTGTGCTATTTTAAATTTTTAAAATATATATTTAATTTCGTAATAGAAATAAAATGAAATATATTTTAATTTTTTTTTTTCAGCACTGTTAAATTGCGTTTGGAACATGCGCACTTCACTAAGGACCCCGTTTCAGAAAGTGGAATGAGTGAAAATTCTGAGGAAGTTAATAACGGTAATGATGTGCATATCCTGGGGTTTCAATTTAGGAAAGCCAGGTGGCGGTTATCCTACTATGTTCGAACAAATCCTGAGTTTCTCTTATTGTTTTGCTGAGACCTGGTGAAAGACAATGTGAGAAATGGGGGACCCGAGATATTGGAGAGTAACTGCAGAAATTTCTGTATGAAGAAGGTTACAATTAGATGTTTTGGATTCTCTGGCTATTATATTTTCAAACGTTACCATTTTTCACCAGTTTTTTTTTCCCGTTTTATCTATAATTTCAGCCCTCACATCAGTCATTAATACAAGGACATTTGTGCTGCACTTCACTTTAATGCCAACAGGATCTTGTCAGGTAGTGCTAATGTCCAGGAGATGTGCCAAGCAGTTGGATCTGAATCTTTCACTCGAGTTGAAGAAAAATGGCACACTGGTGCTTGTCTACACTTTTCCTTCAGAATACCTGGGTTCGATCGTCGGCACGTGGTCAAGATTAAATCTCTTCTGTTTTTCTCCTGTGTTCTTGGTATTAAAGACAACAACGTCCTTATGTAAATTATATTCCGGACCCATAGACAAGAGACCTCCCACCGTCAGACTGCATCATAACTAAACCACAGTTAACATATCAAGCAACTTAAGTAATCGATTGCAACCGCAGTCCCGCTTGTGCTTAAATACTCAACAGAAAATAGAGAACTCTGTGTTTACGTAAGAATTGACGGTACATGTAAATCCTGTTAGTGGTGTAATGTTTACGAACGATTTGATTGTTTTGAATGACTCATTTTCATGGACAATAGGACTCGAGTCTCAGCGAGTGTAATGCTCTTCACACACTGTAGCTGCTATTATTCTATTTCTTTTTATTTAATCGGCGAATGAACAAAACACAGCTTATGGTCATTACTCTGTTTATAAAACATGTCATGGGGACACATGAAGATGAGTGGGGAGGAGCGATCTTGTACGGGTGACGTCACTCAGAAAAATTTCTCTGTTAGCCTAAACATGCAGTACCCTTGCGGTGGCTCAGAGGTAACATACAACTCTTGAACAGGGAAGGTTCTCAATGCGGTAGTCACAGGTTCGAGTTTAGGTCTCACCACCCAAGATGCATGTCTTCACTTACTGGTCCTATCTGACCACGTTCAATGAACGGTCACTAGAGCCTTTATTTCTCTTAGAAATGTTGACTAGAACAGGATTCCCGAGGTAGGGAGTCAAAAGATGATTTTCAAAATCATTGTGATGTGACCCCTGAAAGGTATGGAGAACCTTATGAGTAAAAAGAAAGCTTGAATGAATAGATATGTCATAAGTTAATCAAAAAATCAATGTACTGTGAAATAAATATATTAATATTTCCCAATAAATGATTAAATAATGAAAGCAATTATTTTGTAATGCATTGTTTTAAAATGCTTATGATTGAGTCACCCTATAACTATTTACTAAATACAATATATAGATTTACAAGCGGAACATTTTGAGAACCCCTTCACTAGAAGCCAATAAAAGAGAATAATATATTTTAAGATGTATTTGTAAAAATCAATTATTGTGATGCATTTCAGTGTTATATGCAACATTTTGCTGATTAACTCCAGCAAACTTTGTAATTTGGTTAATTAGGACCATTGATTATTAATTACTGGTAAAAATCAATTTTTTCTATGGATTTTACCATTGCTATTATTTTTACAATACTTTTCTTTTTTATAGCTCATGACTGTCAAATATTCATGAGATATATGTGTATTGACTTATGGTAGTTTGATGTAGTTTCTACGGTAATGAAATGTTTTTGGATATGACGGTCAGTAACTGTTGGTCTTTTACCGTTTGTTACCGTAAATTTACTGACTTTTTTTACAGTGTAGTATTGGGACTGGGCCAAAGAAAGTGTCTATACCAATAATGATGATACCAATATGGGGCTGCATTGTTTTAGCCACAAACTTACCAAAGGTATGAGAAACGTTACTGTACCAAAGCCAAGAGCTAACGCAAGACAAAGCTATTGGCATAGCCTGCTCCCACAAGTTAGTGCAGCTGCTGCTAAAAGCCAAGGCGAATGATAACCAGGAAGTACATGCAGTGACCAAAAGAACTGGAAGAAAAGGCTTCAATCAAACAAAAGGACAAAACAAAAACCAAGAATTGCCCAGCAAATGTATGGTGTTTGTTGAGGTACACACACACAAAAAAAAAAAAAATTTCTTGCGAAAGGGAAACTGTCATGGTTTTTGGTATGCTTTTTGCCCACCTGTAGAATATTCCCAGGAGGCAGTAGGAAAAAAATAATAAAGTTTACTGAACAATCAATGAATAATGAATGTGGGTCTTTGTTTGGGAGTCTGGTAGCGGGGGAAGTGGGAACACTGGGAACACAGTGAGAAACAGAGTCACTGATGATGAATGTGTTATTACTGGAGCTCCTACTGATGGATATGAAGATGTGTCTGCCTTATTGGGCTCCAGGGTTTGAGTCCTTGTGTGGGGATTAATCGGGAGTTGTGTAAAGTTGGGAGCAGAGGATCCTTAGAGCGGTCAATGGGAGATGCTGGATGGTAATGGCGTTGAAGAACGGACAGATTACGCAGCACTAACTTGGAGGAACAGTAGCAAGACATTTCCAATCATGGGGAATGAACCAGAAATCTTCATAGAGAGTCTTGCGAATGTGAGGAGAAACCAAGGCAGCACAGGGAGTGGAATCCAGAACACTGTTAAAAAAGCCTCTAAATCTGATTATAAGGTAAGTCACAAAAGATCACAAAACCTCAGCCCACAGAGAGATACAAGCACTGGGAGGCACAGAGTACCAGGTATGGCTAACACTCAGGCACCGGATGACTGGCTTCTCTTATGCTCAGGCTGGAGCAGCAGATGATTTGCGGGTGCATGCAATTAGTCCACTCACAGGGAAGCAGCCATCCCATCGCTCCCTCTGGGGGTTGGCTGTAGGGATTGAGCAAACTCCCAGACAGATCCCAAACCCCACAGTGCACTGGCCTGGACAAGCTTGATCTGGAACACATGGAATGTGGAGTGAATGCGAAGAATGGATGGGAGGCCAAGACGAACTGCAGTGGAACAAACAATGAATTTGATTTCATATGGACTGATGAATCTTGTTGCTAATTTCTTGGAAATGGATTTCAATAGAACATTATGTGAAGAAAGCCAGACTTTTTGACTGGGTAAGTACTATGATCAGCAAAGCAGCAGTTTTGTTCAGAAGTGCGATGGAAAGCAGCAATGGTAATTGGGCCAGATGGTTTTGCAGCAGAAGATGTGATGGCGGACTAATTTCACAAATATTTCTTTCTCATCTGCAGGGAATAATGGAGGTTGGTAACCAAGAGAGACTTCACAGGGAGACAAACCAGTGGCAGCAGAGATGTGTGAATTGTGTGGGTAACACTTTATTTGAAGGGGGTTGAATAAGACTGTCACGATACTGTCATAAACATGACATAACACCTGTCATGAACATCAAT
>NW_006800880.1:0-7245 GCF_000485575.1 Poecilia formosa | reverse complement strand
AAATCATTATGACTACTATTATGACAAATTTATGTTAGATCATGATTTCTTGGTTAATGACAAGTTGTCATAACGAAGACATTTTTGGCGAGGTTAATGACAAGTTGTCATAACGAAGACATTTTGAATAATGTCAACTTTGTATTAAGTGTCATTATTTACCGAATGACGCTTTATGACCACAGTCATAACTATTCATGAAGACTTATTTATGTTCATGGCAGGTGTTATGTCATGTTTATGACAGTGTCATGACAGTCTTATTCAACCCCCTTCAAATAAAGTGTTACCATTGTGTGCATAGTCAACCCATGGTAAGAACTCATTCCTGTCTGAAGGAGTTGTTGAAGTGAGGCAGCTGAGTGTGGATTCTAGTTCTTCATCCTTTTGGTGTGTCCATTGGATTGCAGATGTTAACCGGAGGTGACTATGACTTTGTCATTGAAGGCATAACAGAACTGTTTCCAAACTTAGGAGATGAACTGGGGACCACAGTCAGACAGGATCTCTTGAGGGATGCCACGAAGATGGAACACATGTTTGACTAGGAGTTGGGCTGTTTAAAAGGCTGTGAAAAGCTTTTTGAGCTTTTTGAGAGGGGATAACAGGCTTTACAATTTTCAATGTTATTGAAAATTGTGGTCATATCTTTGGATAGGGGAGTCCAGTGACAAAATCATTAAATATGTGTGACCATGGGTGCTTAGCAATGGCCAAAGGTTGAAGTAGTACAGATGGAAGTTGAGAGGATTTGTTGCAAGCGCAGATGGTACAGGTGAGGACATATCCTTTGACATCTTTGTATAGAGATGGCCACCAAAAGTGATGGTTGATGATATCAGGATGTGCAGAGAAGTTGGCTGAATGGATCCAATGTATGAGTCGGGCTCTTGCTGGTGTGGGTACGTATGCTCTGTTGGGTGGACTGGTGGAAGACTCTGGTTCTGTCTCTAGAGCTTGTTATGA
The DNA here is from genome assembly GCF_000485575.1 of Poecilia formosa. Taxonomy (NCBI): domain Eukaryota; kingdom Metazoa; phylum Chordata; class Actinopteri; order Cyprinodontiformes; family Poeciliidae; genus Poecilia; species Poecilia formosa. Next base: position 6,279 of record NW_006800880.1, on the reverse strand, counting down.
TGTCTTCAGGGTCCCATGTGACAGGAGCAGTGGTGCAACTAGGTAGAAAGGATGAAAGATGGAGTCTTTTCAAAGTTATCGGGTGAGTACAGTCTGGAGAGGGCATCTGGTTTGATTTTTATTTAGTCTGGACAATAAGAGTTTGAGAGAATTAAGTGGGAGAACAACAAGGGCCAGTGAGACTAACAGGAGTAGAATCGTTTGGCAGGTTGAAGATGGGACAGGTTTCTGTGATCTATCCAGAAGAGCACAGATGTTTTGTTCCCTCCAACTACTGATGCCACTCCTCTAAAGAAACCTTGATGGCCAGAAGTTCTCGGTCCCCCAGATCAGAATTTCTTACCACAGGGGAAAGTCTGCAAAAAAGAAAGCACTTGGATGAGTCTTATCATCGGAATCTGAACATTGAGAAGAGACAGCACCAACCCCAGTCTTGGAGGCCTCAACTTCAACAAAGAACTTTTTACTGGGGTCGGACTGGGTGAAAATGGGAGTGTTGGCAAATTGATTCTTAAGGTTGAGCAAAGCAGCGTCAGCTTCCAGGGTCCAGGTGAATGGGATCTTGGTAGAGTTGAAATCTGTTCATGGTAAAGCTGTTTTTATGATTATATGTCTGTAGAAGTTAGCAAACCTTAAAAATCTTTAAAGCTGTTTTCGGATTTGTGGGATAGACCGCACTCTTAGAAATGGCTGTAAATTTACAGCGGAATTCCAGCAGTAACATACTGTTATTCCAAAATACGGTAGGATATTGTCAATTTGATCTCTTCTTGTATTGTCACAATAAAGACTGACGACTGGCAGCAAACTACCGCAAAATAATTGTTCATTACAATTTTTTTCCTAGGCAAGACATTTTAATTGTATTTGCATCTTAGAGAACCAGCATTTAAAGACAATATTAAATAGAAAGACAAAAATACTTTCCATAATAAATCTTTTAGGGAATTAATCAAAATCTACAGAGCATAATCAAAAGTGTTATATTACCAGTGTTGGTGTTGTATGTTAAAAACACAATGTTAATTAAACACTTGTTTAGTCAAATTCAAAGATAGGTTTGTCAGTTTCCCTAAAGAAATAGTGTTTGCTAAAGAGTTGCTCCCACAATTGCAACGTATTAGTGACTGAAGCATGTTATGATGACTTCAACATATTTCTTCTGACAGGTTGGTAGAAGAAATCCTCTCCATAATGTTTTTATAAGCTGACTAATTTCTATAATGCCTAATGTCTGAGTTGTGTTCATGGTAATTATTTCTGACATTTTTATGCTTTATGTTGTAGGTGGTGAAAATTGCTCTCCAGGGTAAACCGGGTGGACAAAGTATTTTGAATGACTGTGATGGTGACACACACACAGGTGGGTCTGGTTATTTTTGCTCACACTTCTCTTTAAAATGTTTATCCTAATGTGTCTGCTATTTATCCTGTTGTTTCTCCAGGCTGGGAAAACCAGGCATTCTTCTGTTGGTTCATGTGCTTCGTCCTACATCCAAAGGCCACAAGAAGAATCCAAAACAGCTCATGTCAAACTGTGGACCATGTTTTCAGATATGTGCATGTATGTGGTTATTCTAATGATCCTACTTCTTTGTNATGAACATCAATAAGTCTTCATTAATAGTTATGACTGTTGTCATAAAGCGTCATTCGGTAAATAATGACACTTTTAATACAAAGTTGACATTAATCGAAATGTCTTTGTTATGACAACTTGTCATTAACCAAGAAATCATGATCTGACATAAATTTGTTATAAAAGTATTACCGATTAAACTTCTAGAGTTCATAGACTCTAATTAGAGTCCATACACCTTTGATGCTTCTCAGGGGTTAATCTGGTCCTTCCAATCTGCATGGGTTCTGGTTTATTTGAGAGTTGAGGAAGAGAAGGCTGATGGAGGTGGCAGACAGATAAATGGTTTGATCTTCAAGTTTGATTTCTCTTAGTTTTTTCTTTATTGCCTTTTTTGAGCTGGTTGTGCAGTCAGATAGCCACAGAAATTAGTTTAAGAGTCTTTGGTTTATCTATGGTAGGTAATTCGTGTTTATGGGAGTCATTCAAAGCGTGAAAAAATGCGCTTTTAAGAGCTGAGACATTCCAGCCAGAAACTGCAGCTATTATTCTGAAATCAATGGCAAATTCAGAAAGGGATTTTTGACCCTGTTTTAGTGCCCAGAGATTTCTTGACAGGGAAATCTCTGGGTACAGATATTCCTGACTGAACGTTTGTTTAAAATTCAACTAGAAATTCTTCAAAAGTCCAACCAAAGTCATGAATCGGGCTTCAGCCCACTCCAAAGCTTTGTCTGTTAGGAAAGCAATTATATAAGAACTCTTAGAACCTCAATGGGGGGAACACTGAGGGGAATGATTAAAGGCTAGAGACCATTGCAGCAGGAAACCCTGCAACAACCTGTGTCACTTGCATATTTATCTGAAGACGGTGAGTGGACAGGAAGTGGAGAGAACCGGAGGAATAGGAGTGGGAGGCAGAGCCGGAGATGGAGCAGGTGGAGTCGGTGTGATTCAAAGAGAGTGCACTGTTCAAAGAGAGCCCTCCCGAGAGTGTCTTCTGGGTCAGACTGGCCTGAGTGTTCTGTCATGGTTTTTGGTGTACCTTTTGCCCACATGCAGAATACTACCTAGAATCAGTAGGAAAAGATTAATAAAGTTCTTGAACAATTAAGGAATAATGAATGTGCATTTTTGTCTGGGAGCCTGGTGGCAGGGGGAAGTGGGAAAACTGCAAATACTGGAACTAGATGCAAGTAACAGAGTCACTGATGATGAATGAAGCTCTTACTGATAGAGATGAAGATGAGGTCGCATGGGGGGAAGTGATTGGCTTCCAGGTTTTGAGTCCTTGTGTGGGGATTAATCCAGAGTTGTGTAAAGATGGAATGGAGGATCCTTGGCATGGTCTGGTGGGAGTTGCTGGATGGTAATGGCACTGGAGGGCAGAGAGGTTATGCTGCACTGAAGAGGAGCGAGATGTTGCCAGTCATGAGGAATGAACCAGAAATCTTCACAGAGAGCCTTTTGCGAACCCGAGGAAAAACCGAAGTGGCACAGGGAGTGGAATCCATAATGTTATTAGGAAAATAGCATTTCAAGCAGGGGTGACCAACACAGTGCCCGTGGGCAGCAGGTCGCTCCTAAGGACCACTTGAGTCACCTGCAGACCTATTCTAAAAATACTACAACTCACTACTGAGCTGTGTCTAAAATTTCATTTTATGCAGTTTTTTTTTTTTTTTGCATTTTCACATATATTAAAATGTCTATCTTAAAAATATGTTCATTATATTTTTTTTATTGAAGTTTTGGTGAACTCTGACTTAATCTAGCTCAAAAGTCAGTATTGTGCGAGCCAATTAGTGGTTGTGGAGAGAACACTAGCGGGCGTTGCTAAGGTGATCGGTGAATGCAATTTCTTACCCCGCAAAAATGGCAGAAAAAAAGAATGAAAACTTATTCTCACAATGAATGAGAGGAGGAGTTATTGTTTACAACTGTGAAAGGAACGGGCAAGGTGAACCAGACTTTCCAAAATTTCTGTATTATCACTGTGTCATTCACCAGCTGGCAATATGTGCAAAAGTAATCAGCTTTGAGCATGTGATGACTCCCATTGTAAAAATCATGAACAGCATCTGATCCAAAGCAAAAAAGCACAGGATTTTCAAGGTGCTATTGGAGTGAGATGAATATGGTGACTTGCTGCTACACACTGAAATCAAATGGCTCAACAGGGGACGAGTTTTACTTCATTTTTGCCACTTTTGGGTGAAATCAAAGAGTTCATGTGGTCCCAAGGTGAACACTTGACCTTGGATGTTTGACGTACATCACTGGGAAAATAAATCACTTGAACTGCGAGCTGCAAGGCAAAGATAAGACTGTTGTTGATATAAGTGCTTTAAATTAATTTAAAGCCTAGATGAACATTTTCTCTGTGGATTTACAGAGAAAAAAAGTGCTGCACTTTCCCTCTGTGCAGTTGGTGCTGAAAAACAATGCTTCTGCATCTGAGACATTTTAAATAGTTGCAGGAAGGTACTGTGAAGTCACAAACAGTCTTGTGCAGGAGTTTGAGAATAGGTTTTGTGGCCTTGATCAGCTTGAGCCATGTGTGTCATTCATTTCAAATCCTTTCATGAATGTGAACACAGACAGCATGCTTTGTTAAGCAACTTAGTGCAATGTTCAGTTTGGATGCTGGAAAGGTGGAGATTGATTCAACTCCCTGGCTCCCCCTGGTGGACGGATGTAGGAACTCAGCAAACCCACACACAGAACCCAAACCCCAGACAGAAACAGAAACAGTGTATATAGTGTAGAAAATAAAACCACTATGAAAAGGTATGCAGATCCAAACCTCTTACTTCATTTAAAACTGACAGGTGCACGCTATAAGAGAAACTCAGGAATAGTTAGCCCCAGAGCGGTTTGTAGATGCTGTCACTGTGGCAGAAGAAGAGGATGTGGACAGCACATGTGCAAAAGTAAGTCTGGGAACAGAAGATGTGAAACTATCATTTAAGTTATACACAAGAGCACAAACAACTGTGATACCCACAAAAGACTTAAAAACTCATGCCAAAAATGACTGAATAAAGATAAGCATAAGCTGTATGGATATGGAGGACATCCACTTGAGGTGATAGGTTCCTGCACCCTTGTCAGCAGAAATAAGGACAAAACAATAACAAAGAGGTACCCATCAGCGCATGCTCGCATGTAAGGTTGCAACATTAAGTTCTGTTGTCTTGGTTACCTATAAAAATAACCAAAGCACTCTCACCACATTGTAAATTTGGCGTACAGCTTAATGAAGCGATCGCGACCTGAAGACTGGGGATATGCAAAAGAGACTTTTGTCCAAAAATGATCTGGCATTTCACTGTCGAGGTGAACCAGACAGCAATAGTGATGGAAACTGCCTCACACATACTGGAATTTCCTGGAAAGTTCCTGTGTAAACAGAGTACAGAAGAAAACAGAAAAACAATAGCAATAAATTAACAAGCAGAAAAGTTTTCATACTCTTTAAGAAGATAAAACCAGTATCCTACACCCTCAGAGAACCAAAAAGAGCTGGACAGACTAGAAGCCATGGGCATTGTATCCAAAACAAACCGGAGTAAGTGAGCTTCACCCATTGTTGTTGTTTCAAAAGCAGACAAATCCATTAGGATATGTGGGGATTCTAATGTTTCCTAATGGATCCTACAGATCAAAATTGTAATAAAATTACAATTAACCAGAATGTAGAAGAGGAAGTATACCCATTACTAAACACTGATAGATTTCTTTGCTACACTGGCTGGAGGACAACTGTTCACCAAATTGGACTTGTCACATGCCTATCAGAAGTTACAATTGGATAAAATCTCTGAAAAATATCTAACTGTAAACACAAACTGAGGACTGTATGCTCATTGCTGCCTGTCATTTGGAGTTTCCAGTGTGCAATCGATCTTTCATGGTGTCATGGACCAGATCTTACAAGGACTAGACCATGTCTAGATTCAGGCTGTTGTATTTTTTGGACGACATCCTGATCACAGCAGGCTCCAGAGAGGAACATCTGAGAAAGCTAGATGAATTGTTGGGTTGCCTGGAAAGATATGGGGTAAAGTGAAACAGTCCATGTGTAAATTCATGGAAGGCAGAGTGGAGTATTTAGGGCACATTGTGGACAATGAAGGCCTCCATCCTACTGACCAAAAAAAGGAAATCATCATAAATGCTTCCAGTCCCAAAAATGAAACTGAACTGCGTTCATATATTGGACTGTTGAACTATTATGGAAAGTTCATGAAAAATCTGTCTATGCTGTTGCAACCTATGAACACTTTACTGAAGAAAAAGAGTCCATGGAAGTGGACGTCTGAATGTGACGAAGCCTTTGAAAAATCAAAAGGACTGCTTTTATGAAGCAAGGCTGTAGTACACTATGATGCAACAAAACCATTGAGGTTAGCATGTGATGTGTCTATCTGTGGTGTGGGAGTGGTCATATCCCACATAATGGAAAATGTGGGATATAACCAAGTTACTTTTTCAAGGAGTAATCAGTAATCTGATTAAAGTTACTTTTCAAAGTAACTATGTCATCACTGGTTATGTGTGCCTGGTAGATGGTGACAGGAAGGTGCCTGTAAAAATATTGTACTTCGAGACACGGGTGCATGCGACTCTTTTATTGGGGCTGACGTGTTGCCTCTGACCGAGGAATCTGAGTTGGGTGGTTGTGTTTCCGTGCAGGA
>NW_006800879.1:81680-84918 GCF_000485575.1 Poecilia formosa | reverse complement strand
TGGGACCATTGCAATCGGGAAGTGAAGGGGGCGCTATTTCCTATACTTCCGTTTTTTTGTTTGTTTTTTTAATCTGTGATATATTTTCACCTTTAGGAAAGAGTTTCAATCTCAGACTGTATTTGAACTTCTCTCCTTTATTTACTTCAGCACAGCTGACAGTTTTTAGCAAATAGCTTTTGGTGTACTTCTAAATCTGCTTCTTAGTCGCATCTTTTCGGGCTTGCGACTGCCTCTAGTGGCGTGGGGGTGGTAACACAACTAATATAGTTACATTACTAAATCAGAATACCACAACGTCTTTATTATTTACTATTAATTCTGGCATTACTGGCACCATAAAAGATAAATTATCTTATAAAACAACATATTTTTTTTCATTTTCTTAAGGATGTAGAGCTAATTAAATGACAATACCTTCATACTTCATCATATTCATGGCTCTGCATTTCACACAATGGGCATCTAGGTAAGGTCAGTCTCTGGCGTAAAACAAGCTCCTCGTCGGTGGTCCTCATGTCTCTGAGGAATTCCCATTGTGGTTTTATTGTGGTTTTAGCAACCACAATAAAATCATTTAAAATTACAGTGATCGCATAGTGGATTTTGTTTACAGTAAAAGAACAACCAGTGAGTTTCTTTTTCAGAGAAAACAAAGCAACTTATTAAAATGTTCTGCAAAATAAAATAAAATGCTGACATCTTATTTATTGGATGCCATTTTTATATTTTAGTTTATGTAAACTTGCATCTTGGAACAATGCAGAAACATAAATGAACCATATCTTTATATAAAACTGTTTATATAAAACTCAGCCTTAAGTTGACCATCTGCTACAAGAGATTTGGTAAAACATACCTGCATTTCACACAATGGGCATCAAGGTAAAGTCAGTCTCTGGCATAAAACAAGCTCCTGCCAGGAGGAGCTATAATGTTACCGTGTTGGAAATTCCCACCACACTTTCTCACGAACTAAGGATTCTTAAAAACGACAAAAACTATATAACAACAGAATTAACATGACCTGGATTAAACATATTTCAATAATATGCAAAAATGAAAACCTTAAACATATTTTATAAAATGCATAAATAACATTTCTTTATCACATAGCAGAGACCCGTTACCTCGTCGGTGATCACCATGGCTCTGAGGATTACCCATAATCAGGGACTCGATAAAGGGGAGAAAAGTGATGACGATTCTAGGAGCCCTGACTAACAGGGGGCTCTCCACAATCTCACAATCATCACGACTTTACACAAGTGTGTCTTTACCTCTGCGGCAGAGGCTCCGCCGAACCCCTGAGACCGACTCATCGAACCCCTGGGTTCGATCGAACCCAGGTTAAGAACCACTGATATAAAGAAATGTTTCTAGAGGTCATCAAAGGGTGATGGAAAGCAATAAGGTGTGTATTGCAGATAACTTGGTGTAAGGGTTTAGAAAGACAAACCAGCATAAAATGGGAAAATGTATAGGTAAATATTAGTAACTGTTACTTCTGACTGCCACTTTGACTTTGATTTTTTTAATGACAGTAGGACTCTAAAGTTTCAAGTGTTTAGGGGTAGGAGTTTATAAGTTCTCACTTCTTCCTACCCCATTTTGACATGATATGTTAACTGAAACCAAAAAACCTGTATTTTCTCTTCTTTCTTATGCACTTCTTGTTACTGTGCACTATTTTATTTTTATATTTGTATCATGTTTGAATAAAATTTCATTTCATTTCATTTCATTTCAAAAAGGTCAACCAGCCGCCCCACCTTCTTCAAATCAGACAAAATGGGTGTCAATCAACTCGGCTACGTTTGTGCTGGTTTGTGCAGCAAAAATTTTCGTTTGTGCTACTTTGGCTTTGAAGATATTAGTGAAAGTGTAAAGGTCAACAGGTCAACCAGCCCCCCCCACTTCTATGAAATCAAACAAAATTGATGGCGAATGTTTGTGCTACGTTTGTGCTGGTTTGCGCAGCAAAAATTTTCGTTTGTGCCGCTATCATTTTAAAGATATAAAGAAATGTTTCTAGAGGTCATCAAAGGTCAACCAGCTCCCCCACCTTCTTCAAATCAGACAAAATGGCTGTCAATAAACTCGGCTACGTTTGTGCTGGTTTGTGCAGCAAAAATTTTTGTTTGTGTTGCTTTGGCTTTGAAGATATTAATGAAAGTGTAAAGGTCAAAAAGTCAACCAGCCCCCCCACTTTTATGAAATCAAACAAAATTGGTGTAAAATGTTTGTGCTACATTTGTGCTGGTTGACCTCTATAAACTACTATTAATAGCTTTAAAAAGATAGCAGTACAAACGAAAATTTTTGCTGCACAAACCAGCGGTCGTCCCTCCTACTTTGCTCAACCAAAACAACAGAAGATGCCTCGGTACTGAAGGATATTGTTGTTCGGATCGATGACTATTGATGTGAGGGCTCCACAAACAACATTTCACAAGTAAGATGGACATATTATTATGTATATTTTGTGATTAGAATATTACTTTACTGTATTTATGTCCACCGACGAGATACCAGCTAATATTAGCTACAGTGCTTGGTGCTTGGTGTAATACCGAGTTCAGCCCCGCTATGAAGGCTAACTGAGATTCCGTAATATTAAAAAAGAAATTATTCTCTAACATTGACTTAGATTATCTGACACAAGAGCCTACATTAGAAATGAAACAGTGTAACATATATTATAAAACTTATATAATGTGTTATAACATTCACCAGCAAAGTTTACACAGGTGGTAAAGACTATTATTTATATGTAATTCTTTCACTCTGTCAAAAGTAAGATACATCCCAAATCTTCTGGTTTTTTTTTTTTTTTGAAGGTTTCCTAAAGACATGATGTGAGGAAGAAGTGGGAAATATCTTTAGAGAGACGGATTAACTGCAGCATGAATGAATCTCACAGCGGATTTTGGACTCAATCTCAGCTGCTGAATCATTCTGAAGCTAGAACTCCTCGGCTGAAAAAACATATACATATATGTATATGCACATAGATATAGATATGTGTATATACATATACATATATATACATATGTATATACATACATATACATATGTATATACATATACATATATGTATATACATATAAACATGCATCCAATATATATATCCATATTTGTAATATGCTATCTATATCAGAATATCCCATTCCTATTCTATTGTTCTGGCCACTAAGCATATTTAAATATGCTGAACTATGTATTAAAAACATACTTA
>NW_006800879.1:79386-80701 GCF_000485575.1 Poecilia formosa | reverse complement strand
CCCCAAACTGGAGCAGTGGCTAAAACAGATCCCAGGAACAACATCAGACATCTCAGTCCAGAAATGTGCAGTTCTAGGCACAGCCAAGATACTGGAGGAGAACCCTCAAGCTCCCAGGCCTCTGGTAGAGGACCCGAGCTCAGAGGATGAAAGAGACCACCCGCGGAGGGTGAGAAGGGAATTTTTTTTTTATAAACATGCATCCAATATATATTATTCAGTATTAATCATTATTTATTTGTGTTTGTATAGTTATATAAATATGTATTGATATTACTAAATAATTTATTAACTAAACTATGCACGGCTGTGTGCTTTATAATATGCTCATCATACATCTATATCAGAATATCCCATTCCTATTCTATTGTTATAGCCACTAAGCATATTTAAATATGCTGAACTATGTATTAAAAACATACCTAGAAAATACAATTGTTTGTAAATGTAGCTTTGATAGATGTTTGAATAAGGTTTCCAGTTAACAAAAAAGTGTGTTATGATTGATTAAATGCGCTGATACATCATTGTGCCTGCTAAACACATAACGCTGAGTGGAGTGGTGGACCACTCCAAGATGGCCGCCCTAACTCTCGTCAGCGACAATAGGCAAGAGCGGTCCATGAGGCGTCTATTCTTATATTATGTCTATGTTGAAGGAAACCTGCTGCTGCTGTGCAGAGCTACCCAGGTGTGTGTTAGAATCATGGCAGTAAACCAGCAAAATGCAAAGAATTTTTCACAGTTTTACCCCAAACTAACAGACTGAGTTGAGTAAAGCTGTTGGATGCAAGTAATGTTAGTTAAAAGATGACTAGCTAATATCAATACATCACCTTAAGCTTAGCAAGTAGCCTGTAGGCTAACGATGTTGTTGTCTATGTCCAGCTACGTACATTCATTTTGCCCCCAAAAGAAGTCGATTTCCCCCCACCCGTAGTTGCGCGTAGTTTTTTCTTTTTTTTTAACTCCCTAGTGCAGGGCGGTCGGGAAACGTATCGATGGGGAAAAGGCAGACTGACATAAACTTTTTAAAAACGGAAACAATTTTGGTATTCTGATTATTGAAATTTAAAAGTGCTGTGTTTCCGTTGTTCTATAACACCCGTTTCATACCGGACCACTTACAGCACCGGTGTTAACTCTATAAAATGAACGCTCTTTATCGTGGTATCACCCATGGAGGGATTTCTTTATTTAAATGGGTTCATTTTTCAGAGGGATACAAAGTGAGGGTATCGTGATTTTAGTAATTACGTTTATAAGAGCGATTTTCTCGTTGCCTGCCATGGAAGCGGGCAGCCTTCAAACGGAA
>NW_006800879.1:66484-78967 GCF_000485575.1 Poecilia formosa | reverse complement strand
CACAATATATAATTTTAGTATTTAATTGTTTTAAACTATAAGAATGTGTTGAATTCTGCTCATGGACAAGGGCTTTTACAGATATTATCCACCGACTACAATGTTTAAAATAAAAAAATATTCAGCAAAAAAAAGAAAAATATACATTGTTGTGCTCACATGACCCAGGTTAGTTTAGTTAGATATTTGAAAAAAATATATTTTGCGTATATTTTATTCAAATTTCATGCTTTATCCATAGGACCTGTTTTGTCCCTATTCTCAAGAATCACTGAACGTTGCTATAATTACATGTTTATAAAAGCGATTTTCTGTTATCCTTCCATTGAAGCGGGCAGCTTTCAAACGGAAATAAAACACTTTTTAATATAAGCTGCTGCTTTGACATTATCACAGAACTGCCAAAACATATACAAAAAATACCAGACAAAGTGAATCACAGCAACGTCATCAGCCGGTGTAACGCTGAACTGATGCGGTGAAGCTACTAGTAGCAGGAGCGGAGCTGCGCCAAGAAGCTACAAACACTGAATAGAAGAAGAAGAAGAAGAAGAAAAAGAAGAAGATTTTTTTTTTAACAAAACATTTATTAACAATTATCTTGCCAAAATAAATACAGACTTTACACAATTAGATACACAAACAGAAAAAACAAAAACAAAAAAACAACACAAAACAACCAAAAAAATATTTACATTAGCAGTTTGTTAAATACTAATTCTTTTTCTTCAGAAATGTTGCACAATACATTATTGAAACCCCACAATTGCAAGAAGCTATTTAAATCTCCTGTGGCTCTGTGGAAGCAAAACTCTAACCTTAACCTGGCCTTGACATTACATTTCCACAGAGCCACTGCATCAAGCTGAGGTCCATCCTGCAACTTGTCACGTCGTGTTTTATAAATAGCCATTTTTGCTTCTGCAATTAAATAATTTAAAAGGCAGGATTTAAAACTCGTGGCTCGACTGTTAAGCACACCGTATAAGAAAATAGAACTAGTAAAACCCACGCTAAAAAAGCTAAAAAGACCAGTCAAACGTTTACAATCCATAAAAACATGAAAAACACTCTCAGACAAACTGCAAAACGGACACTCATTTAAAACCCCAGGACCGATGACTGATAAAAACGAGTTTGTAGCAATGGCGCCATGAAGGATCCTCCATTGTAGGTCACCAGTCCTCTTTTTTATTGGAGGCTTGTATAAAGTCCTCCACTGTGGTTTCAGTTCTCCAAATTTGCCAAATTTTTAACACAGCATTTGTACAGTGCCTTTGGACTGGCCTTACGTAAGTCCATTTCTGGTACGTCACTTTGCAGCAGGGGCCCACTGTCATCCTCGAAGCCTGGATCTAGGACCACGTCCGGAAACGGGTCCTTCGGGTCAGGCAGGCACTCTTTTGTTGCTTGTAGCTGCAGGAGCCGTCTCTCCTCAGCTGTCAGTCGCTCTTTCAGTCGCTCTAGGAAGCGCTTTACAAGTCTGGCGGACCGGACCCCGAGCAGCGAGGCAACTTCCAGGACGTCAGAGAATTCTGGGCCGGCTACCTGCACTAGACGCCGCAGGGTCACCGTCCCGGACCTGGACAGTGCCTCAGACAGTCCTGGCACGCTGCTGTCGTGGACGTCCAGTCTCGCTCCACATACCAACGGTTCTTCTAAAAGCCAATGCAGAGAATTACATGTTTTTGCTCTTTTCAATTTAAAAAGAGCGCAGGATTTAAAAACACCCTGATAAAACTGAGGCAACCCCTTTAACTTTAAAAGACTAAAATCAGTTAAAAACAGAGCAGCATCCAGGCCCAAAAAATTAACACATCTAAGGATGCCGCTGGCCACATCTGTCCACACAGGAGAATCTGTTAAATATTTCTGTAAAAACTGTAAACGAAATATAGCTGTTCTACTGGCCAGGTGGACAAGGCCCTGGCCCCCCTCCTCTTTCGATAAAAACAAAACAGACTGTGGCACCCAGTGTAGACCAGTCCAGAAGAAATCGACCATTTCCGACTGTATTTTCACTAGCAGGCCAGGTGGTGGGTCTAGGATAGAAAGCTTGTGCCACAGGTTGTTTAGGACCAGCACTCTACCTCGATATGACATTTGAGAGAGCAGCCATTTCCATTTTGACATTTTATTTTTTTTTTTTTGCTCGACATTTTCCCAGTTTTTACCAACAACATCTTTGCTGCCTAAAAAAACAAAAATATACTTAAAACCGTCTCTTTTCCAGGTAAGACCTCGAGGGAGAACTGGGAGCCCAGCAGACCACTCGCCGACGGCCAGGGCTTCACTCTTTCCCCAGTTCACCCTCGCAGCAGACAGTGCAGAGAATCTCTCTGTGATCTTAGTTAAAATGTTGACACTTTGTTGATTTTTTATAAAAACAACAACATCGTCAGCATAGGCAGATAAAACCATATTGTTACTAAAACCAGGTAAAACCAGACCATGAACACTCGAGTGTATTTTCTGGAGGAGGGGTTCCAGGGAGAGTGCGTAGAGCATCCTCGAGAGCGTGCAGCCCTGTCGAACACCTCTACACACCCTAAAAGGTAGTGATGGGCAAATGAAGCCTCATGAAGCAATGAACCTTTCCAGCCCTTTGCTTTGCAAAAAGGTTCGTTACTCAATGCTTGATTAATTGCTCTATAGTGACATCTGCTGGTGAAACTGTAAAAGTCTTGTCACTCAGTTGGATCATACTTCCAAAAATTACTAAATGCAATATTGTCACAAAGTTTTCATCAAACTCATGTTTAGTAACAGGATAATCAATGAAACCATATTTAATTGTCATATGTTTTAATTATTACAATTATTTGTAACCAATCTAATCCTGGTTTATGTTGAACGTTAGTGGTTGTGTCGGGTTTTCTTTTACGTCATAGATGGATTTGACAATAAAGACAATTGATGTTTTAATGTCTTGAGAGTGCAATGTCTGTTGGGGCGTTCACTTTTTCTTGGATTTCTAATTGGCTCTGATCCCTCATATTTGGCTACATGTTGAATTTTAGTTCTGCAACAAGTTTAAATCTGTTTCTGCTATGCAAGACTGATATATCTTTGCTAATCAGACTACAAATAATGGTGGAACTATGCAGAAGGTGAGAAATTGGGAGGTGGAGGGTTAATTATTGTTATCTAAGAAGAATTTTATTGTGAGGTTAATCTCAAAGTATTCTCAGATGCTGGCTCCATTTCAGACAATCAAGTTTATTTGTGTAGCACGTTTCAGCAACAATGCAGTTCAAAGAGATTTACATCATAAAATCACAAAAATATAGTTATTAAAAAAACAACATAATCTACAATTGAGAAAACCAGTAACAAACAATACATTTTGATGAGTGCCATGAATACACATCGAATATGTTGGTCAGTGTTCATTTTATTTGGCCACTGAAGACAAATATCATCCTCTGATGCGTGACCAAATGGACAACAACCCATGACACAGCAAGGGTCATCGCGCTTTTATTTTGAAAACCGACACGCAAAATGAAGCAGTCACGTGACTCATGCAATGCGAGGCCTCGTTTGTTGCCAGTCACGTGGTTTTCAGCAAGACAACACAAGCCTCGAAGCGGGGCTTCATCGGCCACGCCCCCTTTTTACTCGGTACAAGGATCGAAGCCTGGATTCAGATAGCCCATCACCACTAAAAGGAGCACACAGGCTACCGTTGATCTTCAGCACACTCTCAATGTCACTGTACAGTACCTGGATCTTGGCAATGAGCCAGGGCCTTGGAGAGGATTTTGAAGCCGGTACAGAGGAGGGACACAGGGCGCCAGTTCTTGATGTCCTGCAGGTTACCCTTTTTGGGCAGCAGAGTGATGACTGCCCTGCAGCAGGACAAGGGGAGTGAACCGGTGGACAGACTTTCATTGTAGACTTCGAGCAGGTCTGTGGCCAGAATGTCCCAGTAGGCCTTGTAGAACTCCACCGTGAGCCCGTCGACGCCCGGGGACTTCTGGCCCTGAATACTGAGAAGGGCTGTGTGGAGTTCCTGAAGCCCCAGAGGGCGCTCCAGGTCAGAGTTGGTCTCCTCGGAGACCTGGGGTAGTTCGTCGTAGAACTCCCGGAACAGTTCCTCGTTCTCTCTGTATTCACTTTGGAAAAAAGAACGGTAAAACTCCACAGCCCTCCTCCTGACCTCACCTGGTTCACTCAGTTGCTGCCCTGTGTCCAACAGCAAGGAGTGGATCAGCTTCCTCTGCCCGTGCTTCCTCTCCAAGCTGAAGAAGAAGCTAGAGGGAGCATCCATCTCTGTGATGTTCTGAACCCGGGACCTGACCAATGCGCCTTGGACTTTATTCTCCAGCAGGTTTGCTAAAGTTAGCCTTTTAGATTTGAGAGCTTCAATATGCTCTCGATTTCCTGTGGATTCACCAAGTCGTTCTAATTCCACGATGTTTATCTCCAGATCTCTGATAGATCTGGTAATGTCACGGGTGACATTCAGAGTGTGCTGTTGACTCAGCAGTTTTATCTGAACTTTCCCATAGTCCCACCACTGTTTAAGACTGGTAAAATCAGACTTTCTTTGTCTAAAACCAGCCCAGAAAAACCGTAAAACCTCCATAAAACCTTGATCATAAATTAAAACTGAATTAAAATGCCAGTAAGCACTTCTAGGTAAAATGTTTCTGATAAAAACACTACCTAAAAGCAACAAGTGATCTGTAAAAGCCACTGGTGAAATCTGGCATGTTTTAAACACATTAAAATTGTGTTTAAAACAATAAAAGCGATCAAGACGAGCTAAAGAGATATGGTTTTCTTTGATGTGGGACCATGTATACTGCCTGGAGCCTGGATGCATCCTCCTCCATACATCCACCAGGTCGTGAGATGAGACCAGCCTCCTGAGAACATGTTGGGCTGCTGGATGTGGCTCTGCATGATTGTGATCTAAAAACTCGTTTTCAGTGCAATTAAAATCCCCACCTATGAAAACAAAATCCTCAGACCCACAATCACCCAACCATTCCTCAATTAAAAAAAAAAAAAAACACTTCTTCTCTGCATTAGTGGTGGGAGCATAAATATTGATAAAAACTATACTAAAATGTTCAAAACATGTCTTGACTAAAAGACACCTCCCTTGAATGACATGTTCAACCTCTATTGAATTTGGGGTGAAAGCCCTGGAGAAGAGAAATCCCACTCCTGCACTCCTGGGAGGTGCTGTGGCTTAAAACAACCTTCCCCCTCCACTCTCTACCCCAGTCTGCTTCTATTGGTTGATCACTGTGTGTCTCTTGCAGATAAATAACATCGATTTTTTTTCTGATTCATAGTTTGATAAATCAAAGCTCTCTTTTCAGCCTCTCTTGCCCCATTTAAGTTCAAAGATGCTATTTTAAAAGAATCCATGTAAAAAGAGAAGCTAAAAACTATGTACAAAAAAACTGTATTTGAAAAAAGGATGCTACTTTGCTTCATTTTTACCTAAAGTTGCTTTCTTACTCTCGACATTAATTTCTTCAATCTAAAGACTTCCGGATCTGTAAAACCTGATGTGACTTTATTTCTAATATGATATCTTGCAGAGAAATAAAATAGTCTTATNGAAGACACTCCCTGAAATCACACCATGTCTCTGTGGCCTGATAAGTTTCTGTTTCTCGTGAGAAATGGACCTTGGTGTCTAACAGAATCAAAAATGTAACTCTTTACTATGGGCCCTTTGTCTAACAGCGTGTGACTCTTTCTCGGCCTTGGTAAAGCATCTCAACACTGGTAACGTGAGTGGTGACACTTGCAGAAACAAACCATCTACAGAAACGTCCACCTCAACCAAACGTTGAGCCTGCTCGACCTTTTCGACAAACAAGACGACAGCACCATTCATCCAAGCTACCGACTTGATGGAACCATGCCCGATCACTTCCCCAACCGCCAAACAAACTTCCTCCACGCTACACAGAGAACCGGCACCCACCTTGACGCCATTCCACGTGGCAGCGGAGAAAGCCCCACCACCAGACACCATGGCGTCGTCAGACCCCGGGCAGCCAGGCACGCCTGACGGCCACAGCCGAACCCAAACAAAAACCCCTTAAAACGTGACAAAACTAACACAAAATCACATCTAAACAATTAACATAAACACCCAGTGAAAAAACAGTAAGAAAAAACACAAAGATAGTCGTTAAACACTCGCTCTCACTCTCGCTCTTCTTCCGCTCTCCACTCACCCTCCTCTCACACGAAGAAGAAGAAGAAGAAGAGCTGCCGTCGATACAGTTGCAGCCAGGCATGATTTAATGTTACACAATACAGTTTTAGCAAGTTGCTCAAAGTCTAAATTGGTATTGTTGTGATTGTAAGGTGTAAATGTGACAGGTGGACATTTGCGCTGTGTGTTATGTGGTGATCAGACAAACCACAAGACATCAAGTCTGGGTTTGGAGGCGGTCTCCATTTATTTAATCTGTCAATCGGGAGATATTAGCATTAACACCTAGCATGTGCTCCAGTTCTCCAACCCGATCTATACAAAATAATAGTTAGTATGCATCAAATGTTATAAATGTGTAATAGCAACTCAAATGAAAATATCCAAACACTTATAATGAATACAGAAGGAAAAATAAACATTTGAACAATATAAATGAAAGGATTACAATGGATTATAAAACTTGCCTCTCCCCAGTGGAACGAATAACAAAAGGGAAGAGGAAATTAATAACTTTATATTTATAATAGTCCTGGAGGACCCTGAACAAAAGAAGAAGAAAATAAGGCGGAGTTAGAGGACCAAACTCCTTATAGCAGACACACAGGAACACAACAACAGTCAAGTAGAAGCAGGCAAATACACGAAAGAACACATTTTGTGGAAATATACAGCTATTAATGTAGACCCAGTTACATAAAGTTTAGCTTTGACCAAACGCCCCCAAGGAATCCCAGTGACCCCCTTTTGTAAAAATTTCAGCCAGCGCCCCCTGCCGTCCTCTGAACGCCCCCCAGGGGCGCAGTACCGCCCACATTGAGAACCGCTAGGCTAGCACATGACCAATCACTAATCTGGAAGTCCCATAGGATCATTCTCTAAAACGTTGGAAGGTTATTCCCATTTTGATTGGTGGCTCCTGTTTGTATTGATGACAGATGTTTCTATAGACGGTATCAGTCACTTTTTTATAGTGTTCCATGTATTCTTTTCCTGCTGGTAGCTAACGCCACACTGTGAGATTCTGGATTGTTTCTGGGTTTTGTTTGCAGAACCTGCACCTGGGATCAGACCTGGTAGAGATTAACTTCTTGCTCCGGGCCTGTGTTGCCATGATCAGTGTTTCTGAAGAGTCTGATTCTTCAGAGCTCATCATAGTATTGAAACAGCACTTGTGAGAGTTACAAAATATCAACACTATCAGAAATATGAATAGAAATTAAAATGGCTAATGTTGAATTTCTGAATGGATTTATCAAAATTCTTCATGTTTGTAATGAGTTAACACATGAAGTCCTGAGCTCAGTGCCTCTGACATGATTATTAAACTATGTCTCGATTTGGACCACCAGCCAATATTAATAATGAGAGGTCAGGTCAGGACAGCTTGCCTGTTTGCCCACACCCAGGCAACATAGAAGACAACCTTCTTCACAACTGTGGCATATTCTAAACAATGATCTGACTTTTCACAACCTTCTACTCTTATTGCAGCTTTTGCTGACTTTTTGTTTTGCTTTTACCAGCATTCTCAGCTTAGTTTGTGTTTATATTAAACTTTGCTCATCTTAAAACCACTTTTACCATCGCTGCTGACTAAGAAAAACAGATTATCAAACTTAAGTTAATCCTGGCAGTCAGAGGAACCGCTAGGCTAACCGCTGTTTGTCGTGACCACTCTAAACTTAAATGTTTTCAGAGAAATGATAACACTTAATTATGGAATAATTTGACATGCAGGCGTATGTTGAAGCAGTAGGCCTACATTAAGCATAACATTTTGGCTAGCTATGAGTAGCTTTGGGATTTGTACCTGCATGTTTTTCCATGTTGACCACAGGAACCAACTGTTCCCTGTCACACTGATGAACTAAATAACAAGCACATGTCATATTAGTGTAAGGCATCCAGGAGAACATCCTGTCGTCACAACACGACATATTTTGGAACGGAATCGCAATAAATATGAGTGACAACTATGATCATCCTAGCATCCTGTTGCGATTCCACATGCTGTCTTGTATTTTTACATCTGGGAGGGAATAGAGCACCTTCATGTTGCCCACTTGGAGTTTTCTTCATTCTTTTTGCTTCTAATATTCAACGACAGAAAGTACAGAGTTTACTTTGTAAAAAGAAAGTTCTTCAATTATACTATTCGAAGAGTAACATCTTCATTTCAATTAATTTGCAAACACTGTCTTCCATGCCTTGGGTTTTGCTTTCTTTTGACAAACAAATTTTAATTTCAAAATGCAGTTTTCACATAATAATCCCCTTTTTAAGGGAAATATCTATCCAAGCATACCTGGCCTTATGGGAAATGACTGTATTACTCAACTTTTAGATAAATCAAAAATTAACTGTGATAAGTCACATTGTTTAGCTTGAGTGTCACTTGGCATACAAGTGACACTCAAGTTTTATTAACAAGTAATTTAAGAAGAGCCTGTCCAACAACATGAAGCGAAAAAGCAACAATTTAAATACAAGATGGGAAACCAAGTCATCGAAATCTATCTGTCTGGATAATATAACGAAGGTCATTTATAATATTCCAATGGTCAACAGTGAGAGCAATTATCTGAAAATGGGAACAGGTGTCAACCAAACTTATTCCATGAGTACATCGGCAACTCATCTCAGAGGATACACAAGAATTCAGAACATCTAAAACAATGTAGGTCCTGTTCGAGTCAACTGAGGTCAATCTTCAAGATTTTACAATGAGAAAGAGAGCGAGCACAAATGGCATCCGTCAGAGATTTTAAGTCCAAAACTACTGCTGACCACAAATACCACTGAAGCACATCTGATGTTTGCCAAAAAAAAGACAAAAAAAATCTTGACAGTTAGTAAAAATTTGGGGAAAATTTTCTGGGTCTAACAAGACAAATGTGGAATATTTCGGTGGCCGTGCATCACATCTAGTAAATAAAAGCATTTTAGATAGCTGAGCATGGTGCTGGTGCTTCAGAAGTTGCTGCTTCAGGACCTGAGCAACTTGCCTGTTACAGTGAGAAGTGTGGTGTGGAAGGAAAAAAGTCAGTAAACTTGGCTGTACAATAATCAAAGCTAGCTTGTTAGGCCTCCAGCATAGTTCACACACAGTTCAAAATGGCAGCTTTCCAATCAGTCAGACTCTTATTTGCAGTCCACCGATATACTGGTTATGCCTGCCTTGTCAATTTAAACCCAGTTAGATGTAGCTTTCCAGCTACAGCTAACGTTAGACAGGTCCCATACCAGAAAACAGCTCTGGATTGGTACCGTGTTGTATCACATGCTATAATACAATCTAATTTAAGTACTCTCAATGGGAAAATTCAATAAAGCAAAATGTTGTTGCCTACTCAGCCAAAGAACAATGTTCAGCTCTCTTGGCACTTTTGCAATAGCAGAATAAACTCTAATCCAATCAAAGCTTCAGCTACAGTTTCATTTTCCAAATAAGTGCATGCAGCTTCTTCTCAAATGGTGGAGGGCAGAAAATATGGTTTCAGTCCTGACTGACTGTTGGCTTCACACTGAGTTAGTCCTAAAAAATATGCAAAGTACATGTTGCAGGGACAAGTTCTTCTTCAACAGCAACTCCTGCACACTGCACATAGCGCTTTTAGCATTGAATAAGCATTCAAGTAACGTCTGTTGAGGAATCATCTTGTATAAAGCACCATCTGTGCCGTGTCGCCTGTCTTTTCACAGCTGATGTAAACACAAGAACATTGAGTCATAGACATACTAACTAGTAACACAAAAAAAGCTTAGATCTGCAAAATAGCATGGCTGTCATCAGTAATCAATTCTCACTTGGAAGGAGCCACAGGGGAAGCATTTTTTCTAACAATTTGAGGCAGATTCTGGAATGAATTGACATTGCTGATGAAAACAGGCAAAGTAGATAGTAGAGGTTACATGTGGCTCCTTTCATACAGACAAGGTCATAAATAAGAGACGAGTACAAAGAAGAAAACCATATCAGGGTCTGTGGGAACATCTTTAACCCGTCTCCTAAGCTATCAAATTAGCAGTTTATCTTCCACCTTGTCATCTTGCCATATTTAAATGAATTCAAATGAGGAGAAAAAGGCCAGTGTAGGGTGGGACTCTGGAAAAGTAATCAGCAGATCTATGATAACGAGATACTGTGCTGCAAAACTCTAACTCAGACTCAGAGCCCAATGCTTGTGATTAGCACCAGCAAGTAGCACGACCCACACATCCATTGATTAGAAGTGAACAGCATGCAGCTTTATTTGGGTCAGTAAGATTATGGAAAGGAAACCTAAACATAAAACTTAGACTTTTAACTGCACAGCAGTAGTGACAGTTTCAAAAGAACAATGTCAGAATTATTGAGGAAGTCGTCATAAGAAATGGAAATTTCTTTCAATTTTCTCAATCTAAAAAACAAAACCACAAAGGATCAAATGTTATAGTTTACATAAAAAGCAACCAGCAAAGAATTAGAAGAGCATTACTTATATAGTTACATGGATCAAGATTGTGGCATTGGAAAACATTACAAAAATGATGAGATATCTAAATACCTAAAATGTTGCAATTTTAATATTATCTCAGTTTAGTTGTAGTCTGCTTCTACTTCGGTCAGTTTTTTTGTCGTATCGCACATGTGGTCCTACTGCTACATTACTATTCCTGTTGACACATATCTTTGGTTTGGCCATAATTATATTCTTTTGTCCAGGCTGATTTTTGGGCAAGTTTTGGTTCAATCTAGTTCTGATTTCTGCCTGGATTTCACTACTTGCTTGGCGTGTGGTTTGAAGCTTAGCTCCTATTTTTACCCAAAGAAATGGAAAAGAAAAATTCTATAGTAAAATAAAAACTTCACATCACAAATGCAGGATGTGAATACATTTCATTTCACAGAGTCATTTCATTGAAAGCAGCTGTCTGTCTTATGAGTAAGACAGACAATAGCTTGGTGTCACCTGGGATCTGACTGATGTCTTCATCAGATCTGACGGATGGGTTGACAAATGACTGACATCCCATCTGGACGGAGGGGTAAAGTGACTGTGTCTTTTATATTAAAGCGTTACCAGCTCACAAAGTTGAAGCTTTATATTCCCTTGTTTAGTAAATCCAGCAGGCAGCTGCTTTAAATCTGTTTCATGAACCTATCAGGGAGCAAACCAGTGGTGCAGGGGTTAATGATGCCTTCTCTCACTGGTCAGGCTGTTCTGAATGTCTCCAAGCACTGACTAGTTTATCCCCAAATCTTGCCCAAAGACATGTTGAACTTTATTACTGAAGATAAAAATGATCTATATCACTTCTACACACATTTTCTAATGCAGCTACAGTATTCCAAAAGAAATAGCTTTAGTTTTGGCTCATTCCTTGGAACGCATCTTTTGTACCACATTCAGTTTTGTAGGTTAACTTGACCTTACACACACTTCCAACTCTACCCACTAGTTTTCTATGAGACAAAGATTACTCCAAAACTTTGTTGTACTTAGGTCACTTTGTAACAATTATGCTTTGTGAAACATATTTCACTTTGATAATAAACATGACATCTTGCATGTAATGTCATGACATGTACCACCCCTAATATTTAAGCAGCATTCAACTTCCATGGATCACAAATCAGGATCAAACTTCCAGAAAACAGCAAAACTGCTGAAACATTTTAAATCCAGACTCAAAACCCACCTGTTGAGAGCCGCTTTTGAACCATAATAATTGACCAACATGATCGAGGTGTACTGGTGTTTTTAATGATGGCACTCCACAAAATGTTATCTTTGATACTGGTTTCTTAAATTGGTGACCATATGTTGTTGTTATGACTTTTTATTTTTATGACATAATGCTCTTTGAATTTCCTTGTTGCTGAAGGAAGTTCAGTAACAACCGAGCCACAATGTTTGATTGCCATTGTGACCCATTCTTTAGTAGAACTAAATTCTCTTTAGGTATGATAATGATGGCTGTTTGTCCTCTCTGTCTCTGTGTTGCCCTGCAATGTTCTGGAGACCTGTCCAGGGTGACCCCGCCTCTCGCTCGTTGACCACTGTACATGGGCACCAGCACCCCTGGTGACTCCACAATGGCAAACGTTTTATGCTTTGATGTGTGAAAGGGGTGTATGTGGATGTGTGTGTGTGTTTGTGTATACGAGACAGTCATTTTAGTGCCCTTAAACACAGAACCTTGAAATACCAAAGAAATCCTTATCATCTATACAACCTAGTCATCTGAAATTGCAGAGTTATCAATTATGTTTCATGACTGCACTCTATAGAATAGAGGAACGGTAT
>NW_006800879.1:57684-66048 GCF_000485575.1 Poecilia formosa | reverse complement strand
TATTAGGGTTTCTATAGTATGTATTGATATTACTAAATAATTTATTAAATAAATTATGAACGGGTGTGTGCTTTGTAATATGCTCTTCATACATCGATATCAGAATATTTCATTCCTATTCTATTGTTATAGCCACTAAGCATATTTAAATATGATGAACTGTGTATTAAAAACATACTTAAAAAATACAATTGTTTATAAATGTTGCTTTGATAGATGTATAAATATGGTTTATAGTAACAAAAAAGTGTGTTATGATCGATTAAATGCGCGGATACGTCATTGTGCATGCTAAACGCATAACGCTGAGTGGAGTGGAGTACCGCTCCAAGATGGCCGCCCTAAATCTCGTCAGCGACAATAGGCGAGAGCGGTCCATGAGGCGTCTATCCTTATATTATGTCTATGCCCTATGCTTCCCCCATTCTTGTTCTTCGGTACGCTCTACCCACCTCGCTCTGACTATAGCAGCGGATGATAAAAGCTTCCGGTATTCTCAAATCCTAATCTTGTCAGCACTATTACGACCATAATCATCTACTCCCGTGAGTTGTGAAGTTCTGCTGAAGAAATACATCCAGTTTTGACACGTTCTGACAACGTGTCTCTCCGTGGCTCTCCGTTGGTGAGAAAAAGTCCTGTAAACACTGTTATGCATGAGGGCGCACAGAGCCTGACTTTGACGCAGCAAAGGTGCACACATTACGCGTGGTTACGCATCCAGCTGGTGGATTCATGTCAAAACAAACCCCAAAATGCCTTATGTCCTTATGACAATACAGGTGTTGGCTACACATCGGTGGCTTTAGATTTAGTTTCCGAGTTGACCAGTCAGAAATATTTCAGAAAGAATACAGGGCATGTCAAAATGAGCTCTGGATATTATTGGCTCGGTAAATGTCATTTCATAACATTATTGGTTGAATGCGGTGTCAATCAAAAAAAAAAAAAAGGGCTCTGGGCTGCCCAATAAAAGTGTCATATTGGACACCGGCAGAGTTTAAATAGGAGAAAAAGGCAGAGAATTCAAACAAGCTAGATTTGTCCCATGGATGGGACACCACTAGTTAAGGGGTTAAAGATAATCAGCCAATCATAATGCAACTTACGAATGATTTAATTTATTAAGGGAAAATATCTCCTAACTAAAAGTATTTGAATCACCTTGTAAACTTACTAACTGGTTTAATTGTTTCTATCCTATCTGACCTAATTCCAGACATTAAATAAGCTTCTTCAAAACCTGTGTTCTTTTTCAGGCAGTCAGAAGTGAATTTGTTCGTCAGCTCATTGTCCTTCTGTCTAAATCAGGGTACAGGGAAGCGTAAGTTCATGTTTCCTCAGCTATGATAAGTCTTCCAGGTGATGAAGAGAAAGTAACTCAACACCATTACACTAGCACCATCACATTTGTCTGTAGTTATAAGTAGTTATAATATTTGTTTTTGTTTCCTTAATACTTTTATTTTTCATCAGATTTAATAGAAGGCCTACTTTGAAAATCTTCCATTTTCTCAACTAACAAAATATTTATCCAAAAGAACAGCTCCCACTCTCTATATAGCTTATATAGCGTAATTGAGAAGGATCATTGAAGCTTGTAGTACAATAATTATAACTGATTGTATCTTTTCCTCCAAAGCAAAACCTTAATGATGAGTTAGAGGAGCAGTGAAGCTCTATGCAGCTCATCCAGAAATGTCCAAAGGGACTCAGCATGACAGAGAACATAATAGCTTCAACCAGCTTCTCCACCCTGAAAAGGGGCAGGAGGACAACCATATTTCATTTGTGCCTCCTCCTAGTCTCTTCCATTTTCCTTTATATCCTGCAGTAGTGGAGAGTGATTTTTCAGCACCAGTCTTTAAGGTTTTCTCTACACATTTAATTTTACATTGAATCTTTGGAAAGTTTTAGAAATGCAAAGTAAGAGTTGTAGCAAGAAATCCTAGCTTAGTTTGATTTAGAGACTCAAGGCAACACTTGAGCCTCAAAGGGATGCACTCCACCCTGGAGATCTTTCTAAGCTACTCTCAGCAGTGTGAACACAGATGTTATGATTTAATCCAGACCAAAAGTTTAGGATGTTGCAGCAATGTGTCACAAACTTAATAGCTGTTGTTTTTATATAATTTCAGAGTTGTGACATAATTAATATTAGCATTACATACCATTAACTTAGAAAGGTACCTGTGAAAAAAATAAGCCTTCCCTTTATATTTAATCAGCAGACTTGATATAAAGTACTGCCATAAATTTGTTCATCCCTCTGTTGTTCATACTCATTGGTCCTTGAAGGATTTGGGTGGAGGGGATGGGGTTGGATTGTAACTTCAGCGAGAGGTCGACTACACCCTGAAAAAGGCTGTAGTTGTGTTCATCATAGGGCAACACTTTGTCCATATTCTGCTAATGTCAAAAAAACACAATTTTGCCACAGTGGTGTTTCCACTAATAGAAACATGAAATTAAAATTACATGAGTAAGCTTGCTCATAAGTCATTAAAAATTATGGCACTGACAGATGTAAAAAGTAACATGAGATATATTCATAATTTAGCCATGATGCTAGCGCTCATCATCTATCAGCCATCAGAGGAAATGTCAGCATCTCATTCAGATGTTGGAGTAAAAAGCCTCTTATACTTGGGAGCGACTACATATGGGACTTGAATCAAGGCGTGTTGGCCTCTCTACAGCACCAGATGTGCATGATGTGTTATCAGACCATATCACACGTCTCTGATGACAATTTTCATCATTTTGTATAACAAAAACTGTAATAAGGTTTTTTATGTTGCTTTTGGAGAAATTGCTTCTTCATCTCTAAGTGGCATTCCAACCCATGTAGGTAAAAGGACTTGTTTTACTGAGGATAGTCCCACTCTCTTACCAGCTTCAGCCCAAAATCCTCCAAAGGTATAATGCTTTTGTTTTGATGATGATATGCTGATTTTTCCACTCAAACAGGCTAATCATCTTTTCGACTCAAAATTTGTCTCATTCAGTGTGATATTTGGACATTCGATGGCTGTTTGTAGATGTGTGCAAATGTAGAAATGAACAGGTGAACGTAGCACTTTATGGAATGACCCTGACTTGTAGAGGTTCAAAATCCTCTTGGCTGATTTCTTTCGATTTTTTGTTTCATGTATTGCTTTAAAATATATCCAAATGTTGTAAATTAGCCTATCACTAAGTCATGGCATCCACAAACTGCATAGTTAACTCCTTGTACTTTTCAATCCCATTGAATACATCTTCCTGTTAGTGAAAATAAAACTACAGTCTTCAACATATAGTGGAATAATCTGAGATAAAATGAATTGTGTAGTTAAACTTAGAGATATGTCAGTGAATGCGCCTGGTAAACGCCCACAACCTCATTGTTGTTTAATATTAGAGGAGCATTTCTATTTGCTTCAGTTTATATTTTTTATTTATAGAAATGCTGATGCTTGGATTTACCCACAAGCCTTCGGGGACTGTATCAACCAGCTTTTTTGTAGTATTGTGAACTTCCTAAAACAAATGGGTATCTCACCAATAACACCATTTTTCATTATCATTACTCACTGGTCTAGAGGGAGTGCTTAAGCAGGATAACTTTAAGGCTGCAGAAGTGGTTTGTCTAGCAGGTTTCTGGCTAATATCTTTCTTTGGAATGCCTCATTAAACTCTGTCTGCATTGTTAATACATCTACATTGTATCATCTAAGGTCTTGCAGTCGAAGCTACTTAAAAGTCCATTACTGGTTATTTTCTCCCATTTCATTATTTGCATTATTTGAGCCAGGTCGAAACTGATAACAACTAATCTGTTACTTTACTTAGTCAGGGTAGAAAAGGGAGTCCTCTAAGTATATTCCCTTCTTAAAATCATGTTGAATCAAAACTTAGCATTTTGAACTGTATAAGATGTGTATCTTATACATTTTGTGAGTACATCTTGTCTAAAGTGTGTGTCTGTCACCAATTTATTAATTAATTAATTTCAGAAATATATCATGCCCAGAAGACCAGTTAGTCTGGGAGTTAAAGTTCTTAAGGATTGCCAGTATTATTAAGGAAGATGATAAGATTTTTTTAAATATCCTCATGGTATTTGTCTCCCAGTGGGAGCTGCCAAAAGACATTTGTCACAACAAAGCAGGTAAATGTAAAGCTAACAGCTTAACATTGAGTACTCACTCCATCTTCAACCATGGGAAAAATCATCAGCTCAGATAACTTACACTATCAGACTGTAACCTGCCATTGATCAAGCCCCATTAGGTAAGTCAGATCATAACATTGTTTGGCTCGAACAGGATCATAAGTAACAGAGTTATAAATGATCCACAAGCAAATTCAAATTTCAAAAATCCTTTATTGATCCCAAAGGAAAATTAAATGTTATTGTAACTCACATTAATTCAAGTTGTTCAACAAGTTATTGTAGATAGTGATGGTTGTTGGCATCAATATCTACACTGACTGAAGATGCTCTATTTTACCAAGACAGTCTCATGAAGAGGATTATCAAGGTTTCTGTCTTGTTCCCTGAAGGTCCTTTATTCTTAACAATTCCTTTAGCTCACCGGTAAGTCATGGTTTATTATTAGGGAAGCATCTCACTGTTCTGGTGGGGATGGTGTTGTCCACACAGATGTTTATATAGTCGGTCGAACACTCAGTCATGGCATTAATGCCATCTCCATGTGGCTGGCAAAGAGAAGTCAATCAGTTGCATTCCTGTAGGGATTTTTCTGCTTCCTTTGACCATTTTCTAACCGTAAATTACTAACAGGTTATCTCTTAGCGATTGATATTGAGAGCAGAGATTAACAAGATTGTGGTCTGATTTCCTCAGAAAAGGTCTTGGTTTGGAGACATATGAATCCTTGACATTAACAACCTTCCAAACAATTGCTCCTACAGAGATTCACAATTTTGTTATTTTTCTGTTAACTAAACAATTGCTGTTTGTCAAAAAATATAACTACTTAAAAAATGTATATCTTTTGTTATATTTTTCACCCATAGAGGTTGCCATTGTTTTACCTGCGCAATGCATGCTGGGTTGATGAAGTGGTTGGGTTCGTTCTGTACTGGAATCCATAGAGTAAAAACAGGAAGGCTCACTTTACCTAAGTTGTTTATCATGTTGCATTTGGCTGGTGTAAATTTAGACAATGTCACTATTGGCTGTAATTAAATAAAAAGAAATAGTGAGGTGACTCTGGATCTCTTCCCACTTGAAAAGATAAGAAATAGCTTCAGTTGCATTGCACGCATGGGTTCTTTCTGAGTAGGTTCTCTGTATATGTGTTTCCATTAACCATGTAATTACTCAAATTGAAATTATAAAAATAGATTTACTTAATTAATATTTGCAAAATTGCAATGTGTAAAACTACAATTCAAAAACTTTTTTTGCATCACACGAGTCACGTGATCAACAGCCGGATGTTATTCCTGGCAGAAAAGATGAGGAAGACTATAGGATGAAGTAGTGGGAGGTTAATAGTTTGACTATAGTTTTTCTTCTGACAATGTGCAGCTGGCTCCATCAGAGCGCTCACAGATTCAAACAGTTCATAAAAGTTGTGTCATTCCAACATGCTGAATGACACTGTAAAATTACCACCTACAATTTCACCAAAACGCCGCTTAAGACATCGGTGCACTAAGAGCAGAAACAATGTGTGCCAGCCAGATGGCCTGGCTCATTCAGGAGGAATGGGCCCAAAGTCTGGGAGAACACCCAAAACATCTGACACAAGTCATAACATTTTGAATTTACCAAATATTTGAAAAATACCTCTTATCTTATAAATCTGAAGTAATTAACAATTATCTGCTAAATGCTAGAATACTAGGACAGAATTTTAACTTTTATAAAACTAAAGGAGTTGTTGTGATCCGTTTTTTTCTGTGTAGTTATTTTGAGGTTTTATGTGTTTAGTCCTTTTTCCCTGTGAGTCTCTGTCCTGTCTTCCCTGTTTGTTCCCAGCTGTTTCTAGTTCCCTGATTACCCTCTGTGTATTTAAGCCCACCTGCTGTCTATGTCTTTGTTGGATCCTTGTCATTGGTAGTTCGTCTAACATTGTAGATGTCAGTGGTTTGTTTTCACAGTTGAACTGGTTAAGTCCTGTGTTAACTTAGCTCTTGTGTTTTCAGTCTGTTGTCAGTAGCTACCAGTGTTAGTGTTAGCCTCCGCTCACTGTGCTGCCTGCTTGGGACTGTATTGAGCTGCATTCTTCATTAAACATCCACCTTGACTTCTACTTGGGTCTGCTCGGCGTTCACTCTCACCATCTCCACCCCCCCAATCATGACAAGGAGAAGTGAAATCAAATCTCAAAATTTAGATATTGCTTGAATTTCCTTTAGTGAAACACTTCTACAAAATATTCCATGGACACATTTCTCTGAGCTAAAACTAACATGACTTGTTTTAAGTGTTTTTGTCAATAAAAGTCAAGTGGGGTGCAATGGAGGTAGAGTTACTGTCCACTACCGTCCTCAGTTCATGACCTGCAGTGTGCCTCACTGAGCCACAAATACAACACTACTGCCTGGTTATTTATTAGTAGAAATAGAAGAGGAAGCCTTTATGGGGGAAAATAACTTACAACTTTACCAACACAAACCCGAACTGACAGCTGGATGCAGTTCTTTTAGTATTATGTGTTAAAGTAACATCAATTCTTGTAAAACTATCAACATTTTTAACACATTTCAGTTCTTGTTTAGAACTGATGTCAGTCTTCCTAGTGGTTGTAACAACCTCCTCAGCAAGTCAGTGTTCTGCTTAGTCCTTCTAATGAGCCATCATTTGTGTGTAAAACCAGGGAGAAAACTAAAACATGCAGGATGCTGGCCCTTGAGGACCGACTTAGGACCGACTTTGGACACCCCTGGTATAGTTTATTCAGTTCAGAATCCTTCTGATTGAGCGGAGCAAAGTGGAAATAAGCCATCAGCTTTCCCTTTTCTAAGCAGGTTATCTAACGCTGTAACGCTGCCCAGATTGACCTCCTCCCTAAGCATGCTGTACATCCAGACCCTATCTGGTCCCCATCGGCTAATTCCTCACAGGTTGCTGTTTTGTCTCTCTTTCGCCGTAGAAACAAACAGGAGTTTTCCCACAGAAGGAGGGCTTTCAGTGCTTAGATCAAAATCAAGACAAATGAAAATAAAATGGAACAAAACAATGCACACATCCCTGTAGCACATTCTGTATCACTCCATCTCAGTATGTGAAACATCTAAAACATACAGAGAAAATATTTTCGGAGCTACTCTATTAATATGACTCTAGTGATTGTTGGCAGCCAGGGCCAGCCCAGGCATAAGCAAACCATGTAGCAAACCCAGAGCCATCAAGGCCATCAATTAGTAATAATTTCTATGTCATATCAAAAACACACAGTTTCACTATGAAGTGATTTGTTTTTACAATAATATATATTTGATAATGTCTGTAGTAGAAATCATTATTTTATGGTTAAAAAAAAAAATTGTTCTTGGGGCCCCCTGGTGGCCACGGTGGGTACCGCACGCTTTGCCGGTATCATGAACAGAGCATCCAGACGTCCAAAGCTCCGGTCATTAGTTAAGTTAGCAAAACAATGTCTCAAAAAAGGACTTATCCTTCAGGGAGGGAGAAAAGAAAGAGGAAGAACAGAAAAAGACAAAATAAAGGTTTGTTTTAATGTGCCTTGGTAATGTAAAAGATTTGTAAAGCTGCTAGTAGAAAATTAGCTTGATAGCAACCTGGAACGGTCCAGTTCAACAGCCAAACATTTATGCTAGGGTCTTTATGTTTGTGTGAAACTGAGTTTAAACTTTAAATGGGATGATTCTCATGGTTGGCTCTGTATGTTTCTGAGGTATTTATGGCTTCAAAACACCGTGTTTGATAACGTTTGATAACAATAATTAAAACTTCTCATTATTTGACATTGTCTAGCAAAATGTTTTTATGTTTTTATATCAGGCTTCATAGCTGCTACATCAATGAGCTGCTCTTTGGTGTAGTTGGGGATATGTTGTTTGCTGCTGACCATAATCATGTTGTGGTTAAAACAAACATTATTTTTACATAAACTTCTAAGTTATGTGAAACTTCTGTTAAAATTATTTGAAGGCTCAGAATCAGTCCAGTACTGGTACCCATAGACATAATATAAGGATAGACGCCTCATGGACCGCTCTCGCCTATTGTCGCTGACGAGATTTAGGGCGGCCATCTTGGAGCGGTACTCCACTCCACTCAGCGTTATGTGTTTAGCAGGCACAATGACGTATCAGCGGATTTAATTGATCATAACACACTTTTTTGTTACTGTAAACCAGGGGTCCCCAAACTACGGCCCG
>NW_006800879.1:43009-57117 GCF_000485575.1 Poecilia formosa | reverse complement strand
AATCACAATATATACACAATAATGTGTCCATCTTACTTGTGAAATGTTGTCTGTGGAGCCCTCGCATCAGTAATCCACTGCATCAATAATCCATCGACCAGAACAACAATATCCCTCAGTGCTGAGGCATCTTCT
The DNA here is from genome assembly GCF_000485575.1 of Poecilia formosa. Taxonomy (NCBI): domain Eukaryota; kingdom Metazoa; phylum Chordata; class Actinopteri; order Cyprinodontiformes; family Poeciliidae; genus Poecilia; species Poecilia formosa. The sequence goes on along the minus strand of NW_006800879.1, from coordinate 56,982 downwards.
GCTGTTTTGATTGAGCAAAGTGGGAGGGTATACCGCTCCAAGATGGCCGCCGTATTTCCTGCGCCAGAGCGGTCCATGAGGCGTCTATGCTTATATTATGTCTATGCTGGTACCGGTCCACATTCTCAGGGGAGAAAGACTCACCTGGTATAAATTAAACTTTTAGCTGTTGGAGTTACGCTTAAGAGAAATTAATTTAATCATAGAATGTCATGAATATGTGTGTAGGGCTGCACCGATTGCAGTTTTCTGGCCGATCCCTGGTTACCGATCTTTAAAAAGCCTGACCTGCACATTTTGATTTTAGTTGATATGAATTTTTTTGTCTGAAATGTTGCTAAATATAACAAGAAAGTCACTTAGTTGGTAACAGTGGGGTGAATATAAATGTGCCTGTAAACGTGCAGACCTGACCTGGTGGGTCGGTCTGTCAGTCAAACCTCTCACTGCAGAGCAGAAGAGGACAGAGGCTGATTTATAAACCTTTGCTGATGAAGATAAGATCAGGGGATAAGATGGACTTCACATGTAAGTATTGGCCGGTCATGACCCCCCAAAATTAAGGAAATCGGCGCCCAGAAATCAACTGGTCCATAAATCAGTTGGCCAATAAATGTGCCTGTATTATACATAATGTAAACAGCACTGCCAGAGATGCAATAAGTTTATAGCAGGTGTGTGAATGATCTAATGATTGGACTGTTGATTGCAGCCAGTCCACATTGTTAGCAGAACTAGAGGGACCCAAAACCAAATTTTGCTTAGAGCCCCATGGAGGCTTGTGCCGGTCCTGTTTGCAGCAAATACACAGTTTTAATGAAAAGGGCAAAGAGCTGAGTGTGAATCTGCTGTGGTGACCTTAACTCTTGACAAGGATTATTATCTCTCCGAATGTATGGACAATGGTTTTACACAATAAAAATCTGTCATAGCGCAACTTTGTTGTAGTCACAACAATTTTATGGAAATAATTGCAATAAAATGTCAGTTTAAAATTATTTGCAATTTTTCAGAAAACTTGTGGTTATTATACAGAAATGTGCAGCTGTTTTTATTGTACCAAAATATACAAATATTTGCAAAGCCACGGTGCATTTAATATAAAACTACCATATAACAGGAAAACCTATTTTTTGCTTTAGTAAAGAAAATTCTTCATTCGAATTCCTTGAGCTATGTTTTGTAGATCATTAAATTAAATCATTAAATTGACTAAATGTTAAAGCTTGAAGACTCACAGGTGAATCAGAAGCTAGAACTATTGACAGCATAGCAAACAGAGATCATTTAAATGGTAGAAGAGCAGGCATTGGAATGAAAAACAACATGCTCACAGGCAGGGGCATCGCCATATGATTAATTTTGTAATTGACAGGGCCCTGATTTTTAAATTTTTTTATTATTTCTATTAACAAAAAATAAATAATTAAATTGTGGAGGGCCCCCTGTTGGTCAGGGTCCCTAGAATTGTCATCACTTTTCCCCCCCTATAGCGCGCCCCTGTGGATTTCAGCCTGACTTTGTAATTTCTTCTGGATCCCATCTGGGATCCCATTCGTTGTAAGCCTCCTCACAGAAGTGCCACTGCAGGTGACATACTGTTGGTTCCGAAACCTTGCCTTCCCAGCTGGATGAATCTCACCCAAGGTTAAAATACGTTTTTTTTTCTGTTCTTTTTTCCATTTTCCATGTGCAGACCAACTGCAGCCTGAACAGCCAGACATAAACAAGTTTTAATCACACCTGAGCGAACTAAACCTCCTTGAGCTCAGCAATCAGATTACAGCCACTGGGCTCCGTTCTCCTCCAGTTATGTCACACAAAGTGCGTGTTTTTTTTCTAGGAGAACTTTTTGGTTGATTTAACACTTTTAACAATTTGCTAGCCAATTAGAGACCAAATACAGCAATCAGATTTACTATTTGACCTCAGAAAATATTTTTCTACCATTTAAAAGAACCATAAGTAGAGGTGGTTTTTGTCTTTTCTGATAAAGAAAAGGAAAAATGAAAGCAGATTTGTTGAATAAATTCTGATGTAGTAAACTTTCCAATCTACTGGTATTGCACCATTGGGACTGTGCCTCATTAAAGGCAGGAAACTGAAAATTTTAAAGTTCAAACCTTTAGCACAGAAGGCAAAGACTGTAGACTAGAGTGACTGGTGAGAGGCCCTCCAGGCTGGATTAGGAGTAATGGAACGCTCCCATCCACTGATGGGTCTGTGCCTTAGTCACAAAACTCCGTGAAACTTTTCAGAAGTTTCCAGGTTGGAGGGGAGAACTCTTCCCATTTGCCTGACTTGTGACAATGCTAGTTTGTATCCTCTGCATGTTGTTTATTATAGCCATGCGTAGCATCAACATCTGATGGAGCTACACTCTGGTAGTCTGGTCGAGTTGCTCCAAACCGGTAGATGGAAGGATGACTAATTCATATAACAACATACAGAACTCAATGGTTAATGAACTTTAATTCCCTATCATCTTTATAATTTAGACACTAACGTGAGAATTAAATATAGCAAAGTCTACTTCAGATGCCTTATGAACTATGCTCCACTCTAACTTTAGGTGATATCTTTGACCACTGGACACTCAATCCTCAAAGTCACTTTTTTTCATTTTTTCAGTTAAGGAAGTAAGATGTTGTTGATAATGATAGAAGAATGTTATCAGATGAGGTAAAGCAATTCAGATCTAATCAGTATTTTGACCGTCAGCTTTTCCCCATCTGACAGAAGGTGTGATAGAGCAGGCGACTCAAATGAGCTTCCTCTTTGGTCAGCTCCTTAATGAAAATTAACACTTATAGGTTCATTGAGAACGATATCAGGAACATTAAGATGCATGTAGCTATCCCAGAAAAAAAGTAGAACAATATGGGAATGCTCTTTGCTGTTGTCGAGATGCTGTTTGTAGTCACATAATTTTAGTGGTATTTGTAGTTGGCAAGGAAGAATAGAAGAGGAAGATAATAATGTTGGAGAAAGAGCAGAAGTGTTGTTTTCTACAACCACGAACAGATGGCAGTGCTCCCTCGACACCTTAATCCTGACCTTTTATCTTTCAGCCTGGCTGGAAGATTCAGGCCATCTTTCATGAGTCCTCTTTTTTTTCTTTAACTGCCACAGTGAACCAAGTGATCAGTTCTTCACTGCTTTGTTACGAACACCAGGGCAATCTAGTGTCAGCAAGGTCACTTATCATAATTCCTGTCCCTGGCAGAAAATGATCAGCCAAGGTCATTTCAATGGTCTCATCATTGGAACAGGTCTTATCATTAGTCCCTGTTCTTGTTGATACAAGAACAGGGACAGGCCAGCTGATATCACTCTTCTCCTGCAATGGAAGGAGAATGTCTGCTGTGACTCTCCAACTCATTCGTATTTTATCAGACAAGGTTACTTCCAAGGAAACGTGATGTTCCCAAGGATATTGTTGCTGCTAAGGCTGAAACTGAATCAACCCCAACCAAGCACCAGGAGCATCTCTTCTTTCAAGTTTATTTGATAGGGACAGACACACATTGACATAGACAAACTGAATAAAACAGCAGCCCCATGTTTGCATCATGGTGCAATAGCAACAGCTAATTCGCAGCACTTGGGCTTTTAAAAAGTAACTCTAAAAATTGAAATGATAATCAGTTAAAATAGCCCTGCAGTCTCTGTATACAATCGCTTAATAGTGTTGGTGCAAGTCCATTTAAACACTTAAAAATCAATTTTAAAACATTATAATTTAGAAAATTTGTAAAATCCAAAATGCCAAATTTTAACCAAAATGTGACAGTGGTGGAATCTAATCGGCTTTTGATATAAAACCTTTAAGGCTCGATTATACAGACTTGCTAGTGGTTTGAGTATAGTTTGATTAGTCTGAGACCAGACAGTAGTTCCGTTGGTAAAATGTGAGAGGATCAGTGAATTTAAAAATATCTCTGCACAGTGAAGTGTCAAACAATGTCTAATAATTTTAAAACAATTTATATTCGATCTAACAGTTTTGCAGATTTTATCAACATGGCTCCTAAAATTTAACTGAGCATCCATAATTATTCCTAAATATTTCTCTTGTGATACTTGTTCAATGGGGTCCCCATTGATCTGAATATTCAAGGACTGTAATGATGTTTTCTTAATTGAAAAACAAATACACTTTGTTTTCGTTGTATTGAGAGTTAAGAAGAATCCTTTAGCCATGTTGATAACTCTGCAGACTGTTCTGAAGTTTTTCACTAACAACAATACCGCTTTGGTCCGATGTATAAACAACGGTGTCATCAGCATACATTTGCAGATTGTATGTGGATTCAGACGATAACCTTTTGTTAATATTCTTGTTAATATTTTTCCCTCATATTTTCATTAGATTTAAAGAAACATCTAGTTTTAGTAATGACCCTCTTGCTAATATTTTCTTAAAATTAATAGTGACAACCTTCTCTGTGCCAAAGTATAAGCAGTATGCTGTGGATTTATCTTGTTCTTCTCCTCACTGAAACCTGTTAAACAGGTTTCTGTTTTTATGTTATCTGCAAAATCCATCCATCCATCCATTTTCTGTACACCCTTGTCCCTTAGTGGGGTCAGAAGGGTTGCTGGTGCCTATCTCCAGCTAACATTGGTGCCTATCTCCAGCTAATGTTACGGGCGAGAGACGGGGTACACCCCAGGTGTACCCCACCCTGGGAACAGGTCACCAGTCTGCCGACAGACAGGACAAACAACCATGGACACACACACACACCTAGGGAGAGTTTGGAGAGGCCAATTAACCTGACAGTCATGTTTTTGGACTGTGAGAGGAAGCCGGAGTACCCGGAGAGAACCCACCATGCACAGGGAGAACATGTAAATTACACGCAGAAAGACACGGGCCGGGAATCGAACCCAGAACCCTTCTTGCTGCAAGGCAACAGCGCTACCAACTGTATGGAAGTAAATATGTGCCATCAGAATTTGAATAAAAAATGCATCCGAATTCAATTTAAAAAAAAATTTCTGTCATTATTTGTACATGTTTGCAATTTTCATATGTTAAAAAAATTCACATTCCTATTTCAAAGATAAAATTTTCAATATATATTTTTTCAGTGTTAAAAAAAATTCAGCATATAAGAAAATTCAACTTTTAAAAATTCAAATGCAATATTTTCAGTGTCCTAAAAATTCAACTTGCTCAAATTCGCTGTCTCAAATTCAGCGTCTAAAAATTCGCTGTACAAAAATGGCAAGGTTACTTCAGGTCACAGACATTAGCAATCGTTGTCAGATTTCAACACCCAGCCAATCACATGACGCAGGTGTTATACTGAAGAAATACCAGCATCACCGAGGCTAGCGACCGACAGGTGGTACCGAAGCGTGGGTGGGCCGCTTGCCTCCTGAGACGCCGGCAGGTTTGACTGTGAAGACGTGGAAAGGTCGGGAGCGGCAGCAGCGGAAAAACTCAAAATTACACCAAACTTGGAGTGTGGAAAGGCGGTAATTGGCATAAACTGGTATGTGAATGGTTCGGATGGAAATGGAGATAAGTAATGAAGAAGAAGGGGAATGCGAAGGGTGGACGCCAGTGGGAAGAGGGAGAGGAAGAGGACGAGGAGGATTCAAAGTAGGTGACGGTAAGGGAAGTAGAGATGTTCAAGGAAGTAAACGGGATCTAGAAGAAAGCAGTTCAGAGGAAGAGAGGGTAGNATAGATAGATAGATAGATAGATAACTGATAAAGTACTGGTTATTTTTAAACTACCTCTGTGGACTGTCTGTGGGCTGTGTATAGATACTTCCTCTAATCCACCAAGGAGTCACAGAGTGTGTCTAGCAGGTGAGTAAGAATGCTGACAAGAGCCTAGAAAATCCCTTGACATCTTATTTTAGGTGCACTAACCCCAGTGGAGCCCAGAGGAGGCCAGGCCTGCAGAGCCCTGGGGGCAGAGGAATGTTGATGAGGCCCTATTGGCAGCTTATGTGTCCACATTTCCAGACTACCTCTATTCTCCAGCGGTACATCTCTCTGTTGACAGTCTGGCTGGGCGCACTTCAAGCAATCACAGGATTAAGATAATTGGGCTTAAAGTGAAAGAGTACTCTGCATGGGAGCAGTCAGGGCGTGCTGTTTCTAATTAGAAGATACTTGAAGGGATTCACCCAGCATTCTTTTCATGAACACAAAAGCAAATACACTGGCTCACTCTGACACACCAGGGCACACTGGCCAATCTGATCACCTGGAGACAATATGATTTACAAGCGCTGACCACAATATCCTTTGTAATTGTCATTAATTTAATGTGTTGAGGGGCTTAAATAATCTTGATCCTGTGCTGCCATTCAGGGGATTCGGGAGTTCTGATGACCCCTGGTTTAGTAAAGTAATTAAAATGGCTTCATATGGTGGATCTTTAATTCCTGCCGGTTCCTGAGATTTATCATTCGTTTGATGCCAATCACAGTATTCACTGGTGAGAAAATTCCCTGTGGCAAACTGACTGGTGCAATCAAAATTAATTTGTATGATGTACTAACATCTCTATCACTTCAGAGGAGTTTTTTTTTTTAATAAACCAAGCCTTGCTTCATGAGGTGAAGTTAGTCTGCCTAAAAAAAAAAAAAATCAATCCTCCAGCTGCAGCTGATCCAGAACGCTTCTGACTAAAACCAGGAAGATAAAGCACAACACCCAGTTCTATAGTCCTCCCGCTGGCTCCCTGCAGCTGAGAGGACAGACTTTAATGGCAGTCATTGTTAACCTGGGCCTCAGCTGATACACAACTAAGATCATGTTCTTGACTTGCATATTAGATTTTGCAAGTTCTCAATCAACAGCTTGATTGATAAATGCACTCTGCGTTTATGTGAGCTTGGGACCGGCACAAAAAGACACATATTGGCCCCTTTGTGGCTGCATTAAAAACAAATGCCATGTTTTCATTGCTGTAAGAAGAAAAGGCCTGAAAACAGTCCAAAAAAGCATGTAATTAATAATATTTATATAATAACATAATGCACTACTCTAAATGAGTTGAGTTACTGAAATACAGGACCTTTTCAAAAATATTCAAATTTATTGAATATAACTACAGATACCATATTGTCAACAAAACTTAGGATTTATTAGACGATACAATCGTCTTTCATAAGATACAAACAAGTACAAGTTTTAATAATGCACAGCAGCAGCAAAACAGATGTGGAAATTCACAAGATGAAATGCAGCATCAGCTCCCTGCATGCGGACAGCAGTCATTTTCACAAAAACTATTTTATGTGCCCGCAATGCACCCCTTTTTAAAGGGACAGTTTTATGTAAAATATTTTTTCTTTTATCTTTATATCTTATGTTATTCCCTCTCCAAAAACATACCTGGAGTCTTGCTTTTACTCTTTCATGTGTGATTGAGAAATCCTTTAATCTCCTCCTGCAGCAATTCAAGGGTGCCTTAACATTTGCTTTCGCAAATGCATAATGTACATTGTATTTATTCTGGCGTTAGGTAAATGTATCTTGAAGGAGAATAGCACTTAAATAAAAGTCCAACAAGGATATTAATTTAGAATTAGAAATAACTCACCCTGAACTACCACTACATACATATAATGTATGTAATAAAAGTGTGTCATTAATGAAGGGGAAAAAACTCAATCCAGACTTTAAGTAAGTTTAGGGTCTGGTTCGCAGAGTATGAAGTTAATTTTTTATTTTTTTCCCCCCCAATTATTCAATGGAAAAACAAGAAAACTAACCTCAGTTAAGTAAAACAAAATTGTAATCCAAACATTTGGAATTGCAATGATTTCTTTTTTAAAAACAAAACATTTTGTTTCAAAAACTTTTTTTAAACAACTCATTTATGTCTCGTGAACGTAAAAAGTTATTTGCCAAACAAACTTTTATTTGCACACATAAGAAATCTTTTGTTGCGATTTTGGGCCCTGCCCACGACGTCATGTCGGAATCACAAGCAAAACTTTGAATCACAAACAAAAACTTAGAATAGCAAGAAAATATTTCTGACATACACAAATAAGTTTATTTTGCAAATAATTTTTTCACTTCATGAGATAAAAATGTGTGATTTTAATTTAAAAAAAAATAATGTAAGCAAAACTCAGTAGGCTTTTCTCATGGTGACATGCATTAATTCAATTTTTGCTTTTGTTTTTTTTTTTTTGTTTTTTTTTTTTTTCTTTTTTCTGCAGTTCCACTTTAAAGTTTGATGCAGCTCTGCTTTCCTTAATGGACCACCTTCATCTCCATTGCAAGTGTAGCAAACAGGCAGCTCTTTTTTTTTATAGATTACACTAAAAGGTTGCATTGTGCCCTTGTTTATATTTTAATAGTGTAATTCTGTAAAGACAAAATATGTCTGGTGGTCTAGCTCTGATTTACATATCTTGCTAAATTGCGGGTTTGAATATTGCAATACTTTTCTATAACAAAATAGACCTGCAGAAAGGAATTACTAATAAAATATCTTACATATGCATAGTTGTATGCTCTATATAGAGATTTTCCTTAGCTTTGATTGTATATGTCACAATTTTGTAATTTATCATTGTTTATTAAACTCTGAAAGCTGTGTGGCTTTGTTAATATTCTGTCCTAGAATGCGGTTAGATGTGCCCTTTTATTTTTGAGCACCTGCCCCTTTAGTGGTCTCTGCACAGCCCTGGTTTTGAGGAATATTGTCATAGTGGATTTTAGATTCTTGACCCACATGCAAAACACAAGTCAGGAGAGTGAGAATCCGATAAGTTTTAATGAAAAAACAAAGCAGGTAAATAGACGACTATATCTGGTCCTTGGAATGGTATCACCAGAACGTTTGCACACTGAGGAAATCAGCAGAGGAGATGGTGAGTTTGTGGTAATGGGAAATGAGATGTTCTTTTCAAAGGAGCGTGTTTAGATCTTACTTGATAAGAGGTAGGCTTGGGCGGAGGAGGGAGAAACGTTGGTTCAGGGTGTTTTAATCCCTTGTGGGTTCTTTCCAACTGATCCAGGATCTTTAGTGAGGTCTCACGGAGAGGTGGTAAGAAGACGGCGTGGAGGCTGCGATGGAGGATGGACAGGTAGGCTCGGACTTTGAAAGCGTCAGAGAAGCGTTTAGACTGCTCAGAGGTACCATCACTAGGTAACACTAAGGCACCGAGGTACTGGTAGTCAGCTTCTCTTAAGCTCCAGGTAACGAGGTGATTGATCACCGGTGTGCTGATGATGTCAGCGAACACATCCAGCCGCCTCAAGGACCCCATCTGGTGGTGAAGGGAAAACAAGCCGGAGCCACAAAGAACGCACACAAAAACACCCCAGATCCCAACAAATATAGTGTTCAGAGATCATTTTTATCAGGGTGGTTTCACTGGATGACCTAAGTTCCTTTCATATCAGACAGGCAGCAGAAAGAATACATTTCATTAGCAATTTTCTTACCTTTTATGTGTGACCAAAGGTGGTTTATAACTACCGTATTTTCCGGACTATAGAGTGCACCATACCATAAGCCGCACCAACAAATTTTTAGAAAAATAATGGAAACGTACATATATAAGCCACACCGAGCTATAAGCTGCTGGTATGTCCGCTGCTCTTGGTTTTCCATAAGGACCCAGCAGAGGCCTGCGTCCTATTAAATCTGCTGGATTTAATAAGGATGCAGCCCTCCATCTCCAACGCTGAACCATGGTTTCGTTCACGTCAAGCTTATGTGCAGCGGCTCTATTTCCCTCCTGTACTGCCAAATCGATAGTTCTCAACTTAAAAGATGCATCATATGAGTTTGAAGAAATTTCTCCGTTCTGCTTGTATGTGCTTGTTCTAAATTAAAATGAGCACTTTCGTCTTTGATTTCCAATTTTGACAGTTCCAATGATTTACTTCTGAAGAGCCCCCTGGTTGTTGAAGAAAAATCCACAGAAAAGCCGGACCGGGTTATAAGCCGCATGGTTCAAAAAGTAAGAAAAATGTAGCGGCTTATAGTCTGAAAAATACGGTACATTGTGTTACATTTACTCAGTTACATTTAAATAATAAAGCATACAAGTGCTGTGGGTATCCCATCCCATGAGAGTTGGGCAACTCGGGCTGTGATGGTCATGGCCCCGTGAAGCTGTGGGGTGTGGCGAGCGTCCCTACTTTCATTTGTAAAAGGTGGCAACCCTAATTCCAAGTTACAGTTGTGCCTCTTGGCAATCAATGCTTTAGATCCTGTTGTCTGACCTACAGTCTTTATGTATCAGTGCCATGACCTGCAGTGGTGGGAAGTACAATTTTCGTGTATCTGTACTTTACTTAAGTAGATTTAATAATGGATACTTTCTACTTTTACTCTACTACATTTTACAGTAAGTATCTGTACTTTCTACTTCACTACATTTCTACAAAACCGTTGCGTTACTTGTTACATCCAAGTCGCATTGCGCTTTTTTTTTCCCGTTAAAATGTGAAGTTCAGGGACTTAAGGTGGCGCCGTAAAATCCAAGCAATAACGTGGCTTATGTGTTTGTCACCCATCGCCTCCCCTTTTACTAGCACGCGGAGTTCCAGACATGCGCAGTGGTTTTCTCTGAGCGGGAGAAGATGTCTGTCTTATCAGCAGTAATGAAGAGAAGATGTCTGTCTTATCATCAGTAATATAATAGCGCTGCATAAATCATAAGATATAGCGACATGTAAAATCAGCAGCGCTTCTCTTTCACAGACGGTGGGGACTTCGTCCAACTTTTAGCATCACTTGGAAGGAAAGGCAAGCTCCGTTGATGCAAAGCTAGCTGTACAGAGACACATGTTGCATCTGCGATGAAAAAAAGTTGTCACTCATGCGCTGAATTATTGTGTGGAGGTGTTGACTGAGGTGTCGCATATATGGGACAATGCTGTGACCAAAGTGCAATATAGTGATATGACATTCAGGAACGATCCGATTCTTCTGGACGGATCTTTACTTAGTCCGATAGGACTGAAGCCTCACTGAGAGCCGTTCTTTGTTCTTGCAGATAGTTGTGGTTTCTGACATTGGCAATATGGGCAACTGCCCAGAGCATTATTTTTTTTTAGGATTAGCAGGAGACCTCTGCGGATTGTGGCACAGAGATGAAAGCAAAACAGAATGAAGAAGAGTTTGAATTGATACTGGTTAAATTTATTTCAGCTGTAAGTATTTAATATCTCTGTGTTTTTATGGGAATGTGGATCTTTCAGATCAATTTGAGAAGCAATTTTGATAGGTAAACTTAATTTTATTGTCATGTAGCGCGGGGTGCTGGTCTTGGTCTTGATTTGGTCTCGAGTTCGGTGGACTAGACCAGTGGTCCCCAACCTTTTTTGCTGCGGCCGAGTGGGGTGGCGGAGGGGGATGAACCGTCAGATAAGGCTTCTGCTTATTGGTGTTCACGCTAAAGCCTGAATATACCCAATTTGCGTTGTGTTGGCCTTTTTATCACATCTTGTGGGGTTTACCCTGACTGGCAATGAGAATGCAACCTGTTGAATGTGACAGGTAGCCAATCAGAAAGTGCGGTGACGTAAGAACAAAGGGGAATCCCAAACAGCTCACATATTGCGCAACTGAGAGTCCGCGGAGATGATATGTGGAAATGTTTATTATAAAGTGTAAAGGTCATTATTGTATATGTTTATTCAGTTAAAAATGTTAACTATGAAAAACATAGTCAGTCAGTCAATCATAGTGCAGCAAATAGAGCGGCTGCTCCCGTCGTCTTATCAAACGCCTTTTCTTTTTGTTAGTCTTTTTATCTCTTAAAATGAGTCCATCCTGATATTGCTTCTGCATCGTCATCTGTGTTTGGTTATTCTAAACTTCTGTATGCTATATTCCGAGTTTTGTGGATTTTCTTCTGGAATCGCGATGTTCTTGACTGGAATCGGTTCGTGTTGCTCCTGCCTTGTGGCTGAACATGAACCGATCGAACCTGTTGTACTTTTATCAGCTCTGTGGTAACAGAGGTTTGGAGAATCGGCTGACAATCCTTAAATCTTGCCGTCTAAACCAGACTTAAGACTCACAAGCTCTACTCCTCTCCTCAACCACTGCCCAAACGCTCTCTGACTCTGGTCGCTATGGTAACGTTTACATATCCCTTCAAAATAAGATACAGATGCGCCACAAAGATGAACATTATACTTTCGTGAAAATTTTAACTCACGATAAAGACTAACGGGAGCCCTGAGCTTGTTTATCTGCAACGAGACGGTCCCATCTGGGAGTGATGGAGACAATGACACCCGAAGTGTTGCTTATAGCCACAGCCTGCTCGGTCTCTACGTGGTGAAGCAGTCTGAAGCTTCACTGCCTCATTAGCAGCCGGTCGCCGCATGTTACGCAGAGCGGCTTGTAATGTGGGACTCACCTACCGGTCCAGGATAAATCCATCCTCCTGTCTCTTCTCTGAGCCTTTTCCCCTTTGCAAAGAAAATTTCCAAAGACATCTGATCCATTTCTTACTCATTTTGAAGGTTGTGGGCTCAATGTTGGCGCGCAAGTAACCGAGAGAATCCGGTTAAAGGATTTTCAAAATAAAAGATCCTCCAGACTCAAATAATACATAAAACGGAAATATTTAATTATTTCTTGTGCGGCCCGGTACCAATTGGTCCACGGACCGGTAACGGTCCACGGACCAGGAGGTTGGGGACCACTGGTCTAGACTACAACTCTGTGGCTGCTTGGTTCCATGTCCTCTCCTGCTAGTTGGATTTCTTTCAAAATAAATACCACTAGTGGCAAAAAAAAAGTGAAGTTCATGTTATGTTAGGACAGGAGACGAGATGTTTCCATCCCTGAAATTATGCATAGAATCACGTATCTAAGTCTAAACTATGTTACGGAGTAAACACAATAAAAACATGCTTTATCTGTGGCATTGTTCATTAAAATGGCACATTACTGATGTATTAAAATTAAATACGATCGGTACACTTAATGATATTAGTTATTAAGTATTATTCACCAAGTACTTTTACTTTTAATACTTAAGTATTTTTAAAAGCCAGTACTTTTTTTTTACTTTTACTGAAGTAAAATGTTAATGTGGTACTTTTACTTTTACTTGAGTACATTTTTGTCTGTGTATTTGTTCTTTATTTAAGTAAATTTTTGAGTACTTTCTCCACCACTGATGACCAGTAGGGAGACTTTTTGATACAATTATTGTTTCCCATTGATTGTAAAATTTAAGAGAAAACACCCCCACAAGGTAAGTAGGTCACTGGAGTGAGTAAATTCTCAAAGCTTTTCTATGACATATCATGCCCTCTGTCTTGTGCCATGGGCACCCCTGCAGTAATGAGGTAATTGATTGCACTCCTTGATGGGCGATAATACCTTGTTATAGCCATATGCACAGAGAGACCCCCTAGTATTCTATGCTCTCCTTGCCTCTATACCCTTGATAAAGTCTGCTCTGTATTATCTTCACTGGGAGCAAGCTGAGGCGGCAGGGGCCTTATCTCCAATGACCTCATGGACCAGGCATTAATCACCATCTGCAAAGAAAGAAATTAGCCTCAGAACAATCTCCGCACCATCTCCAAATGATTAACTCTCAACCCACTCTCTTCTGACATTGCTGCACAATGCCATGTCATTTTGGGAAAAATACTCTAAATGCTTGAAAAGGAGAAAGCATGGTGAGACATAAATGACATTGTAATTAGCTACATTTCCAGTTAAGAAGATGTTGCTAAATTCCCTCTCTGGCTGATTGTTGCTGCATTCTGGAAAAAGAAACAGTTTGTTTTACATAATGAAACCGATTTAGCAAATAATTTAAAGCAATGTTAAGAGCGTTGTTAATGAAATTACTCTCCCCACATTCTACAGATGGGTGCATACTCACCCATCTGTAGGATAGGATATCCAGCTGTTCAAGAGCTCATTTGACTTCCTCTCATACCTTCTCTACCCCCTCAGTCTCACTTCCCCCATCCATCTCCCCTGGCCAAGCCTCTCA